>NC_065548.1:18848367-19003269 GCF_022605725.1 Anthonomus grandis grandis | reverse complement strand
ATCATAACTAATCATAACTGAGGAAAATGTTTAATAAAGTATATAAAAACCTAATACGAAAGAAAATATAAAGCTTAAAAAAACCATTTTAAACTGAAAGATATATTATTTTATACTTAATAAGCACAAGAAATTACCATAAGAGCAATTTAACTACAAAAAAATTACTTATAATATCACGAATATTCAATAAAAATGGGAGGTATAGTAGCTTAAAAAAAAAGAGTACATACTTTTTCACAGTGAAGGGTTAGAGTGTGCTTAGCCATTATAAAAAAGACTGACGACCTGTTATTTTTGGGGTTGAATTAAATATTTTTTAATTGAGAATTTTTTTTAGTTTTTTTGTTGAATAAAATTCACAGCCAAAAAATTAATATAACTTAACAGGAGGATGATTAACTTTGCCCTGTATATTTTGAGCATTTTTTCTTTAATATTTTAATAAATCGTAAAATTTTTAAAAGAAACACTGTTTAAATTATGAATTTATGCTGTTATTATGAGGAAAAAAAACATATTATACGATCTACAATTTTCAAGCCTTGGCAAAGAACAATATGTAGCATAAAAGTTTATTACAAATAAATACTTTAATTTATCAAGTTATTAAAGGCAAATATGCACTAAGTCATAAATTACATTAAATAATAAACAATATAAAATCTAAACATTACTTGGCATCCCTCAAGAACTTAGTAACAAAGAAAATAGTATTATGAAATATTTAATTACTAAACCTAGTACTTAAATATTAAAATTATTCCGATGCTATACATCTAAATAGTATAGAAAGGAATTTCCTGACTTGCGAATGCATCTATTGGACTTTTGACGAGTGGCTTGTTATAGTGAAAGTTTACTTTTTGGATGCTTATGTGATATCTGCGGTATTAATTGAAAAATGAGATACTTCTGATCTATTAAATTCTTTTTCATAATGCATGCAGAAACCGATATATAAAAAATATTATAATTATTATAGCCATCTATAAGCTCTTAATTAATTAGCAATTTTTTGTTTTTATGCTATAATATATCATTTATTTATTTTGTTACATTATAAATCTGAAAATATTTGCCTTATTGTAAACGTAACTTTTTTCTAATAAATAGATAAGCATTATTTTCTGTATGGTCTCAGCCAACTTTTGTACTAATAAAAAGCCAACTAGGATTAATAGTATCAAATTGACATAACGAAAAAAAATAGATTTATCTAAATTTTATCTTGATAAACTACTAAAGCAATTTTTTAATATTAGAGTCTAAATTTTTATTTTTATTTAGAAATAAATAAACCTAACAAGTCAAGATCAAAAATTGTTTATTTTTAAATTACTAGTAGCCAAGATCAATACAATTAAAATATTACCGTATACATAAGATCTCTTATAAATATCGAGAATGTAATATCCAAATTAATATATAGGCAGAGATGGCGCTGTTCAGTGGCCTTTAGGATTTCCAGATACAACGTCGCTTGCCTTTTACATATAGGGATAGCCCAAGAAGCGCGTTTATGCTCAAAAAGTAGAAAAAAGAGCTATTGACTAATGAAATGATTGTATTAGTCAATAGCTTTAAAAATGCATTAGTGAACAATGAAAGGGGAAATATGAATTCGACTAACCACTATTGAAATATGAAAAAGGTGTCGCAACTTTTCGATAAAAATATAGTATATATTTTTAAAAAGACTGGCGACCTGTTGTTTTTAGGGTTAATTTAAACATTTTAACATAAAATATATTTGTGGCATTTTATTTTAAAAAAAACTATTGAATTTATTATACTTTTTTAAGTGTTTTATTATAAATAATATGAACAACCAAATTTAACAGTGGAATCTATAAATTCGACCTGTATATTTTATCTATTTTTATTAATAAATCGTAAAATTTATAAAAAAAACATACCTACTCTACACATAAACATACATACTCTAAATAATGAATTTACGCTGTTATTATAAAAAAACATACGAATTATAATATTTTTTAGCCTTTGTGAAGGCTTGTATGTAACATAAAAGTATAGCACATGTAAGTGCTTCAATTGTTCAATATGGCCTAAATGTAAATATGCAGGATGCCATAATGAATAGCTTTGACATCTTCAGATGTTTTATATACAAAAAATTATTCAAAAATTTTGTTACATGACAATATTAAATAACAAAAAAAAAGATTTACACATTATTTGGCCCACCTTAAAAGTTGTAAGAAACATATATTTTTTTTATAAAAAATTTTTTATATCTTTTTGTATTAATACTTTGATATTTTTAAAAATTTGTAATAATTTGAGTTTCAAACTATTAAAAATAATATTGAAAACTATTTTTGTGAATTGGTTACCAACGATTATGAATTAGAAGTAAATTCATTTTCCCTGTGAGTAAATTGGTAAATTGCTGGAGAAAACTACTTATTTCTAGCCAACGTTTTGAATTATAACATTATATATAACCAAATTTCCCACAAAACACCACTTATAATTAAAAACTATTTTTTTGAATGTTGAAAAGCGGCTTTCAGATTCGATTTTGTTTCCAGAATTTTTTAATCCTATTATTTTTATCAAATTTATCTCGAATCTCGGAAACTTTTAAGAGTTTTCTTTAGGTTTTAGCTTTTTTTTACTGTGATATATTTTTTAATAATTTACTTTTTAAATTCATAGAAAATAAGTATATATAAAATAAATAATATGTAAATCTTATTGTTTTTTTAATAAATAACTACAAAAAACATTTTGGTTTAAAATTTCACAAAAATAAGTAATTAATTTAAACCATTTTAAAATACTGATACTTAAGACACTACTAAATTTTTAAATATTTTAGTCCTACCTTAAAATCAATTTAAATAGGGGACGTAGATGCCATCTTTTATTGAAGTTATTTATAAATAAATATAGAGAGAGAGGAACCTGATTGCTTTTCTGAGATACCTCAAAAGGTTTTTTAAGAGTATTCCTTGGACTTTGAATTTTTCACATTCAAGTATCATTTTAATAAATTATAGAATCTTCCTAAAAAAAATTTAAAAATTCTACGAGCTTGGTCGGTATAGTCCTTTTATTCTAACTTGAAGAAGCCAAATATTAAGCGACCGCAAAAAAATATATTGAACTCTGCCGCCGCGCCGTCAGAGGCGTGCCTTTAAAATAAAGCGGGTGGGTAATATAATAAGATAATCTTAATATTTTCAACTCAGTTTTTTTTATAAATATAGTTTTACTAAAAAAATTAACTTCAACTGCTTTGATCTGAATGAATTATTATCATTTCTAAATCTGTTTTTGGTTTTGAACATATTTAGAATCAATACTACCAAACTGTTTATTATTGTAAAGCTTACATGGGTTATGGTTTTGACGTTATACAATGTTTTAAGTTAGGAGACCAAAAATCAGCTATTTTTAAGATAGAGATCCTTCTCCGGACATAAAGTTTAATTTAATATAAAATGTGGTTTAAAAATTCACATATTATACAAGATGTCTCAGAGTTTTGCACTTTTATTTTATTTATAACTTATAAGGCTGTTCATAATAAATTGCCTACTTTTTCACAATGGGTCAAGCAATACTTGGAAATTTATTGACGGAATTGACAGATGCAATGATGAATCGGTTTTATGCACAATAATGTGCGATTTGTGTTTATAGCTTTTAAAATAACTCGTCCATTATCTCAAAGAGACCTACGTGAGTTGAGACAAAATAAAATACTAAGTCTCGGTCTCAAAATATTTTTATGTCCCGAAGATTACATCTTTCGCTTAAAATAAAGCATCATCAGACCTTATTAACTAGTAGTATCTTTCACAAGATGACCTGCTTTGTATTTTTAAATTGTATTAGAGTTAATAATTTTTTAGATGTGACAGGCACTAAAGATACGCCCATCAATTACATTACAAGCATAAAATCACCAAGCATAGGAACACAAACTTCATCTGCATTGACTGCCAATAGCCCAAGAAAACTGAAGTTGCGATACCAAGTCAGAGGCTTAAAAAGGAATGTATTAAAACAAAAAAAGCAATTTGAGCAGGCTAAAGCGATTAAACCGAAACTCGATAGTTTTATTAAATTATGTGACAGCTTTTTAAATAAAACTTTATCTAAAATAATAAAAGTTCAAGCTAAATTACAGCATAAAGTAGGTAAAGCTAAACGATATCCAGATAGTTATAAACAGTTTGCTTTAGTTTTGTATTTCTTGGGGCCAAAAGCATATAGATTTCTCGCAAAAATATTAAATTTACCTACTAAACATACTCTGGAAAAAATGACACAAAGTATTGTTTCAAAACCAGGACTAAACGAACAGACATTCAATCCTCTTGCTATTAAAGTTAAAACTATGTCTGAACTTGATAAGTATTGTACCATATGTATTGATGAAACATCTTTAATGTCCTATCTTTATTTTAATTAAGCAAAAGATGAAATTGTAGGCTTGGAGGATATTGGAAAAAATGACAATAATAATATCATAGCACAAAATGTTGCTGCTATTATGGTTCGCGAACTTTTTTATAACTGGAAGCAACCACTGGCTTATTTTTTTGTAAACTCCCAACTTAAACCTTCAGATATTTTAAAAATATTAACTAAATGCGTTAAAAAGTTATCAGATGCTGGTTTATTTATCCAAGGCTTAGTAACTGATATGGGCTCTAAATTATACAGCTTCCTAGAATGCTAAAGGTCAACGAAGAAAATCCTGAATTTCAATTGGGCGATTTGCAATTAGTTTACATTTTTGACCCTCCACATTTATTAAAGGCTACTAAAAATAATTTAGCCGAAAATAATTTTCATTTTGGCAACAAAGTAACGTCTTGGAAGTTTGTCGAACAATTTTATGAAAAAGATAGCCAGCAAGTGCATAGGTGTGCTCCGAAACTTACTAAATCCCACATATATCCTAATAACTTTGAAAAGATGAAGGTAAAACTGTCCACTCAAGTTTTAAGTCATAGTGTTGCGAGTGGAATGAATACATATATGACTTTAGGAGCATTTCCTGTAGATGCTTTACCTACAATTGAAATTATAGATAAATTTAATACTTTGTTTGATTTGTTTAATTCTACAAATACGTCCCACCCGAATAAATTTAAAAATGCATATCAGGGTCTGTTGACTGAATTATCAAGTTGAGTTTTTAAATCACGTGGCTATTTTTAAAAAATTTTGAAATATGCAATAATAACGGAAAAAATTTGACAAAAAAGTGTAAATTTCGTTCGTGTTGGATGATATCTATCTATGGATTGAAAGTCTTATGGCAGCGCCTTTCAAATTGCGGATTTAGCTACCTAAAAACCAGAAAAATAAATCAAGACTGTCTTGAAAATTATTTCGGAAATATAAGGCAACAAGGAGGGAATTGCGTAAATCCAACCCCAATTCACTTTCAAAGAGCCCATAAAAAAAAATTTTGTCAGAATTTTTTACACTCTGAATATACGAACGATGGACGATTATGGCGTGCTTCTAGCTGAGCTAAAAAACGTTTCAGATGAAAATTTAAGAAAAGTGGTGCCTACGCAGTCATCTCAAATGTGTAAGGCAATAACTGTTTCTGATTGTGATTATAGAGAACACAGTTTAACCACACAAAATGCTTTTAAATATGTCTGTGGTTACTTAATTAAAAAAGCTTTAAATATTCATAAATGTCCCATTTGTGTCAGTTTTTCAGAAGAATCCAGAAACCTTAATGCTTCAAATTTATTAACTAAACTAAAGGCATATAGCAACACCGAAACTAATTTTTTGGTAGTTTGAAAACACCTAGCGAGAAATTTGTATGTTTTATTTATGAATTAGAAAAAAAAATTATTTCAATGTTTGATCAAATATCTACTAAACCTGGCATTTCTCATAAATATTTAAACGTTATGAGTTTAATAAAATTTAATCATCCCTGTAATAATTTCCCTCGATTATATATTGTAAAGTTATTTATAAGACTTAGGATATTTTATGCTTTAAAGTATGCTAACAGAGATTTGAAATCTTTAAAAAAATCTTAAAAAAAAACTAATAAAAAAATTCGAATTCTTAACCATTTATATTAAAATAAATATTTATTAATAGATAGTTTTTTTTTTGAAACTGAACAACTGGTGCAAAAAAATGCGTGTTAAAAAATAAAGAAAGTCTATGATCAATGGTGGAAATGATCCGCTACCGGTAAAGGCCTCGCTTTGACTGGAGCCGCGCCTTTGTACGCCGCTTGGGTTACGAACTTGAAAGATGCCGACGCAAGCTTTCGCATCTGGTTTAGGTAATCTGTGGTATAATATATAGTGGTTTACTATACAGAAATTCAGCTAGTAAGGCTGTACACTATCTATATCTCATGAGACCTTGACCTGAGACAATTAAAAAAAAATGGTTACAAAAATGACAACGAGGAATCGTACGAAAATATGTTAAAAAATAAATAACTTTGAAAAGTATTAGTAAGAGGGCGCAACTGCCCGAATAAAAATACAAATTTAAAATTTTTTCAGAATTACTAAATTAAGATATAATTTTGATAATGTCATTGAAAAGCTGAGTAAATTTTCTATGAATTCGGTATAAACCAGAATTTGAATCAATAATAAGGATGAGAAAAATAAATGAATACTGTTATATTAAAATCACTAAATCTTGTAATTTTTTTAACCAATTTTAATGAACAAGGTGTTACATGCAAGATAATTTAAAACAGAAAATAAGTAACATGAACAAAATTTTAAGAAAAAGAACACTTAAGTGTTTAAATCATTCTGAATACAGTGGTACAGCCTTGGTTGTGTTGACGAGATAGCACTTTCAATTTTCACTACAGATATGATGTTTATAATCGTATTTTTCTCTAGATCGTATTTTCTCGTATTGTTAATAGAGTTTTGTGAACGGGACCTTTTATTTTTTCTTATAAATAAAAATCGGGATAAGTCCGTAGACCTAGGTGGTCAAGGAAATAAAATTACTATTGAAGGTAGTGACGCACCTGATTCGTAGAATTGGCAGGACACCCGTGCTAAAACCATAATTTTTTTCTTGTCGCGAAGTTCACATTTTCTAATAATTGCGACATATCATTAAATAAAAATTAAAGTACAATTCACCGACTAGAGTGCTATTAAATACAAACAAGTTGATAATTTTTCCTTCAATAATGCCGCACCACACATTCACTGTCCAACGATGTTGATGGTCAACTTCACTCATCCAGTGATAATATTAGGAGTATTATCACACTAGTAATGCATGATAGACAGGTTTGTCTGACTATAGCATTTTATCTAAAAAATTTTCCATTATCATGTTAAGAAGCCACTGACAACAATTTCAGCGAATGTCGAAATGCGCCTGCAGTAAAGTCGGGTACAAAACCAAATAATCGTGCTGAAATTTAAAATCCATCAAAATTTTACGAATGGAACCAACTGAAAGTCCCATGTGAATCAACATTAACATATGCTAAAACGTTTATGATATTCGTCTCATTCTTAAATATTGAAAAGCTAGAATTAGTAAACATTACCTTTGTTTGGGATCAACATGTGCACAGGGGAAAGGGGGGTGTTTTGTTTACAAACATATTCTTCGATTCTCTATTGTCAAGTTTACCCGCATTTTCAAAAGAGGAACTTTTCTGCTATATGTCACCACATAATAATATTCATTTAACTTATTGATATTAGATTTTGGATTAAAAATAAAAAGTAGAAATAGATATACAGGGTGATTCATTAATATTGCACAAAAATGAAATGCCGGTTTTTTTAAGTTAAATTATGACGAAAAGTTCCTATAAACATATGTCCGAAAGTGCTTCGTTTCCGAGATACAGGGTGTTCAAATTTTCTTAAAAAATCGATTTTTTATTAATATCTAAGAAATGCCTTTGCTGTTTGCAATGTCATTCACACCATTTCTGGATATCTTAATGATGTATCTTTTTGACATATGACAGTTGATTTGTTATTCCAGGGACGTGCCCACGGGGTAAGCGGGTTAGGTTTTTTGTACAAAAAATAGCACCTAGTAGATTTTTTGAACCTCCTGTACATTTTTTGGATGACGCAACTAAAGATGGAATTGTTTCAACTCTTGGGTGTTTTTCGTATCTCCCTCCGTTTTCGATAAAAAAATTAAGAATTGCTTTTTTGCATCCCTCTGTAAAAATACAAGTAAATGCTTTTAAATCACGCGAAAGCAAAGAAATAATTTTCTTCCTAAAATGTAATACTTACCTATTCATAGTGTCGAATATCAAGTACAGCATTAACAACTGCTGATCTAAAAAATACTGCGGAATGTTAAAATTGTAAATACGTATTAAACAAAATTTAGTAAATACTATTATCGTTTTAGTTTTTGTCGCATTCTTTTCGTTGCTTTGAAAATGCAATAAATAAAATACCAGTTCATTTAACATTACTAGGTGTGGCTCAGTGATAAGGTGTTGTTTTTTTCCTGTCAAGTAGACAATTTCCTCATTTTTATCTAAAATGGAGTACACTTATAGTGAAATGTGCGATATGCATTTTGTGTATGGTCTTGCTAATGGTAATTCACAAGCAGCGAGGCGTATTTACGCGGACAAATACCCTAACCGAATACTTCCTCATAGTCAAATGTTTACTCGCCTCCATCAACGTCTCAGAGAAAGTGGAAGTTTTAAAAAACTTACAGTCGACAATGGACGACCCCGCACAGTTGCAACCGCAGAAGCTGAAGAAGCAGTGCTTCACGAAATCGAGGATAATCCTTCAACGAGTACAAGACAGATTGCTGCCACTTTAAACATTAGTCAGCCAACAGTGTTTAGAATACTAAAAAATCAGCTTTTGTACCCGTATCACATCCAGCGGGTACAAGCACTTTTGCCAGACGACTATCCTCATAGAGTGGCTTTCTGTCGATGGTTACAACAAAACATTGTAGAAAATCCTCCTTTTTTATCAAAAATACTTTTCACGGACGAAGCTAATTTCTCCAGGAATTCGATAATGAATTTCCATAATAATCACATTTGGGCAGATGAAAATCCACATGGAATAAGTGAAAGTCGCCATCAACACCAATTTTCACTGAATGTTTGGGTTGGAATCATTGAAGACCACTTAATTAGTCCTTTCTTTTTGCAACAAAGGTTAAGTGGAGAAGTGTATCGGCGTTTTCTTCAAGAGGAGTTGCCAACACTATTAGAAAACGTCCCGCTTGACTTAAGGTACCAAATGTTTTTCATGCATGATGGCGCTCCGGCGCATTTCAGCTTAATTGCTCGACAGTATTTAGATAGAGTATATCCCAATCGTTGGATAGGTCGTGGAGGTATACAACCCTGGCCTGCGCGATCTCCCGATCTAAATCCAATAGACTTTTTTCTCTGGGGCCACCTCAAGCAATTAGTTTATACCACCCCCATCGAAAATGTTGAAGAATTAAGAAATCGTATTATTGCAAATTGCGATATTATTCGAAACATGCCAGGGATCTTTGAACGTGTTCGCCAGTCAATGCGTCGCAGGACAGACGCATGCATTGCAGTTGGAGGAACTCATTTTGAACAACTCTTATAGCGTACGTTTCTTAGTCCATAGCTTTTCATTACCTTCATCAATTTACTAATGTTTATTCTAAGAATTTAATTAATGTACCTAAGTTTAATTAAAACTATTTTTCAACAGGTAGTACAGTTAATGTCATGTCAAAATTCCAAATTACCGTATTTACTATTCTTCACCCTGTAAATCGATAAGTAGGCATTTTATTATGTTTATTCAAGTTTTTTCAAACGTTTGCATTAAACTAATTTTTTTATCGAAAACGGAGGGAGATACGAAAAACACCCAAGAGTTGAAACAATTCCATCTTTAGTTGCGTCATCCAAAAAATGTACAGGAGATTCAAAAAATCTACTAGGTGCTATTTTTTGTACAAAAAACCTAACCCGCTTACCCCGTGGGCACGTCCCTGGAATAACAAATCAACATGTCAAAAAGATACATCATTAAGATATCCAGAAATGGTGTGAATGACATTGCAAACAGCAAAGGCATTTCTTAGATATTAATAAAAAATCGATTTTTTAAGAAAATTTGAACACCCTGTATCTCGGAAACGAAGCACTTTCGGACATATGTTTATAGGAACTTTTCGTCATAATTTAACCCAAAAAAACCGGCATTTCATTTTCGTGCAATATTAATGAATCACCCTGTATATTATTCATAGCGCAAAATTAATATTTTCAAAGCAAAAAAAATTAACATTCTTATTCCTAAAAAAAAAAATTGAAATCGCAAAAGCTGATGTCATCTTGCAAAATATCATCTTCACAAACGGCTTTGTGTTTACATTTGGCATTTGCAAAGTTCTGTGTTTTTTCTTTAGTTTTTAGTTGAAAAAGGTTGAGTCATTTTAGTGTTTTTCTGAACTGTTACGATAGTAAAAATTTGTGCCGTTTGTGCCGCACCATGAGAAAAAGGCGATTCAAGCCGATCTTTTGAACTCTTTTAAATAAATGTTGACTTTTTTTAGAATCATATCATAATCATCTTTTATGAAAGAAAATGCTTTATATTTTATTAAAGAGAAATAGTATTGTCTTGCGCCTGCCAAAATACCAAAATAGATGACAAATTTTCATGATATTATAAAATATTTTTTTTCTTCTATTTCTACATTTGGCATCATTGCATCAGAGATGTTGCAAGCAAACAGACTGCCCATAGTTCCACGTCAATGCTAATTCTAGCCTTTCAATGCTCTGAAGTCCTATTTCTGATTCTGCGATTCCTTATTTGAGTCGAAGTTGGTTTTATTTAGCTAGTTTCTTTAAGTCGTCTTGCTAAACGGAGTAAATATGTCCCTGAAATGATGCACTTGATTAGGGTACGTCAAAGCATACTTTCTTGAAGCTCTGGCTCCATTCCAAAAGCACTCAAAATACACTCATAACAGATTAAAAGCCTCTTTATTTGTAAATGGGATTTTCACATTAATACCAAAAATAAGAGGTAAACCTTCTTTAGCAAGACAATAAACAAACCAAAGTGAACGTTACTGCTTTTATTGCCGTGACAACGAGACGCAATTTTTTATTACTCCTCTGCGCCTCTTATTTTTGCGTGAATTATTTTTATTATCTTACATGTCTTGTTGTGATAGTACAAGAAGGCAAATAAGAAATAACTCATGGTTTGATATTACTTATAATTAGTTTAACTCAGTTAGTTAAGATTTTTTAAAATAGATATTAGGCAGAATATGTGGATGCTTTAATTAATTCCATATTTTATTTATTTGTTAAACACTATTTACATAAAACCCTATATTTTCACTTATTATTAGGTTTTTGCCAAAATACTGATTTTATCGTTCACTTTAATAATGTTGAGGTAAAGCATACCGATCTATTTAAAATTTTAAAAAATTTTAGAAAAACTTTTTGAACAGTGCCATCTTCTTTTTTTTAAATAAAGTTATCTAAAAGTAGTAAAGTAAAGTCCGTTAAGAAAAATTAAAATTATCTTTCATATGATACCTTGTTCATTAAAACTGGTTAAGAAGTGTACAAGACATAGCTATTTAAATATTTGTTTCCTCCACTCTTATTATTAATCTATTAAAAATTTCCATTAAATCAAATTCATAGAAAATATATTTTTAATTACATATATTTTAATTTAAAAATTTTGGTCAAATTTTAAATTAATATTTTTAGTTTGACAGTTGCGTTCTCTTACGGCTACTCTGCAATGTTAAAAATATAATACCATTTTTATAAAAAAAAATTTCCTAATTGGCTAAGGTCAAGGATTCTCGAGATATAGATAATGTACACCCTTAACTGCGCACCCTGTATACAAAGTCTATATATCCAGCATCTAACCCCTTAGCTTCTACAGTCATTCATATTGTATATAAAAACTTGGGTAATTTGGTATATCTGGTGGTTAATCTATCCCAAACAAAATCATACTAATTTATCGTTACTCATATTTGACTTTTAAGATCAATATAAATATCGTTAGTACGGAAACATTTTGAACGACGTATTTAATAGGCTTATAGGTCGGCAATTTTTCCAATAATATTTGCAGATTTATATATATATATATTTTTTTTCAATTTTCTTATTTATTTAATCTTAGTTATTTAATTTAAGTGAGAAAGAATAAAGACACTTTAAAAACTAAAATGATATTAATTTCTAAGGTATCCAGAAACTTTAAAGAGTATTTTTACAATAAAAAAAATTGAAAACTTTTTGTATTGTTTGTTTGTGTGTATAACAAATATGTTTAATGTTTGCAGTATAAATTTAAAAAAAAAATGTTATAAATACCATACAACAGGTATTTAGTTATTTTCTTGTTTAGAATAGAATTTAAAAATAATAAGTTTTTATAGCGTATTAAGCGCCATGCTTTTCTCTTTTGTTAAGTCATTTGATAGTAGAAAGCTACTATGAAAATCACTTTATATCAATTCCTTAGTTTTCATTAATAAGTATTTGGTTTAATAATTCTTTGAAAATATTTACTATTCTTTTAAGTAAATGTTCAAATATATATTAAAGAAACAGTCGTTATTAATAATCCATAAATAAAAATAATGAAAAATTAATTTATAATGAATAATTTATTTTAACGACAGTTTCAATACAAACATAAATTCGTTTCGTTTTAATATTCTTAATTTAAATAATTAAAGAAATAAAAATACTTTTACTGGTATATGCCACCAAAATTATTCCAGAGTATTAAAATTGATTCTTTAGGCACTATTAGAATTTAAGAAAATCGTTATATATACCAATCCGTTCAACGAAAGTCATTGGTGCAAAATTAATGTATTAACTTGCAATAACAAGTCTATGTCACAAATTAAAAAGAGAACGATAGCGTTTCTTTTAACGACAGTAGCGGGTTCTGTTTTTTCTTTCATTATCAAGTGCAATTGGGGATTTCATTGTCGTTCTCTCTTTTTAACACTTTGAATATATATTTTATAATAGGTATAAAGGGTGCCGAATTTAAGCGTCCAAACTTTAGCAACGCATTCTGTCGTCACAATAAGCCTTAATTTTAATTATAAACCTATATCGAGAATTTTTTTTAACAGTGTGCTAAAGATCAAACAAAAAAATGTTAACTACTTGATATATTATATGATGTTTGGTATGCAGGTTTAATAGTTTACAAGAGTAACAAAGAACATTTTTTTTTGTCTAAAAGGTTTTTAAATTTTTTATCAGTGGTGTCCTTACAGAATTTTTAATTAAATATTTTTTAATTAAAGAGCCCCACTAGTTTTTCTAAGAATTGAAGAGTGGTCGAGCTAAGTGATCTAAGTGCCAACATTAAAAATTGCTAGAAATCAAAGAAAACTTGACAAATAAGGAAAATAAAATAAATGTAATTTTTTTTATGGACAATTGGCTTTATTAACAAACACAGATATAAACTAAAACAAATTTTCTGTGGTAAAACATCAAAGAAACTTCTTAAAGCAAAATAAGTGAAGAAATAACGGAAATGATCTAAGTCCACAAAAATAATAAATGATTAAAAATCTAAAATAGTGGTAAAAAATGCCCTATTGTCCTGATCAATGTACTTTAGCATTGCGCGAATTTTTTTTTTCTTACTTTCCTTTATTTGCTCAACATCAGGCAAGGCTAAAAGCTCAACCGACTTTAAATTTTGCACAGTCACACCCTTTATTAATACACGGCACTTCTCCCATCACATTAAGTCACTGAAATTTTTCTTGTACAATACTATGCCGGGCTCTTCTTTCGTCACACGTAACCACGACGCTTGTGTAATGCCTAGTTTAGTTGTATTTATAAGTTTTGATGATCATTTCTCGATAAGGGCAAAATCTCTATCTGAAGACGAAAAACTATGGCCGGAAACTAAAAATTTATAGTCGATGGTGTCAAAATGTCAAGAAAATGAACATTCGGTTTTTTAATGCCCTGCGCAGTTGTCACTCCATATACATAGTTTTCGCTTATAAGTTGAAAGCTGACCTGTGTTCAAGGCTTGTAGAAGAGATGATGCCATTTGGTTGCCACCTCGGCCCGACAGTCCTTCATGCCAGATGCACATTATCCCATCTGACGTATCTTGCACATGTATTCCAAAATTGTAGCATGACAACTGGCGGCTGTACATAGTATACTACTATGCGTTAATTTTGGTAGGGAAAACACTTTCTGTAAATCCATGGTAATGGTACAGCTATCGCTACCTGGAAGAGTACTACTCGCACTGTCTTCTTAAATGACCTTTAGAGCTTTATCTGTTTTTCTATGATGCAACTCCAGCTCGTTTTTAGCTTTTCTTAATACATTAAAGTCTATGTCCTTGCTTTGTTAAAAAAAGTATCAACTCAACTTGCACGTATCAACTCTAGGTCTTTTAAAAGAAAGATTTGGAAAATCCTTTATAAAAACTCTTCTATAGAATTTGTATGTTATAGTGCAACCAGGATGTTTTATTTCAAAAGCGTTGAATAGCTTATAGACATTAAGGTCCGGACTGCGATATTTTTTTTCACTTTTTGAACCGCTGTAGTGGCTATCGTCCCTCGGAAAGCTGTTGATGTGGTCTTTTACCATCTGTCTATCATGAAGAGTGTACTTGAATTTTTTATACCCTCCTTGTTTATCCTTGAAGGCCCCTCCTTTTTATGCCTAACAAGCGTGGTTATCTTTTGCGGACTGATAGCAAATATTTCCACAAACGTTTTTTTTACGTTACCTTGCCCATCTGGAACAGCAAAAGCTATGGTACATTGTCGTCTGCTTTCTGCTGAATCGTCGTAGGTACCATGGCGGCGTCGTTGGACTGGTAAAACTTGCAATAATCCCATGAGATAGCTGCCTTGCTCGTTGAGTTCAAGGCCATGGTATAGATCGAAAAGCTTAACTTTCATATCAATCACATCCCTACAGCTAAATTTATATTTACAAGTAAATGATCTGAAATTAAAAAAATCTCAGGGTAATGTAACAGTTACATTACCCTGTTATATATGATATGATAGTTACTATCGGCTACAAAGATTTGACTATCGGGCCGCGCCGCGAGCGGTATAAAATTTCAAGCGAAATATCGTTAAAAATCTCGTACTAACCTCATTTTTGGGAACGGCTTTTCCAGGTTTTTGCAGCTTTGATTTTTGTGTAACATAAGATTTTCCACTTAATCTAGCTTCACTCTGTTTTTTTCTTCTTGATTTCGTATTTGTATTATCGCCAAACGCAATAGAGTTCATTGTAATTACTTTAACTTATAAATACACACACAATAACCATCGAGTCTAACGACAAACCAACCAAGAATATCGACCTGCATACCGGCACTTAGATCAATTAGCAAAGAATAAATGATGCCGGACATAGAGGTGGCCCCATCTTTGGACTTCGTTTGCAAGCCCTAGGGTGAAATTGGCCCTTAGATCTTAGATCTTAGTAGGATATTGGCGGTGGCACATAGAATATATTGAGAAAAAAAAGGAAAATGTATATTTTGGCACTTAGATCATTTAGCCCGACCACTCTTCAATTAAAACTATATTTAAAATCCTCATTTAGGTTAAGGCAAACTTGATTCTTTACTTTTTTCGTTTTCGAGGTTTTCGAGTTATCAAAATAAAAACCAATTTTATTACGGCATAACTAACATTTTCAATATTGTTAATTTTGGTAGTAATTCTTTACTGTCGAATCAATCAATCAAATGAAATATATTTAATTATCACAACTGAACAACTGCTGTGTTCATACATGTGTTTAAAATAAAGTATGACAAATGAATTACAAAACAGTTTTACCACTAACGAAAACTGTTAGTTAACATTTAAGGTTGTTAAATGTTACTACTAAAAATACTAAAAGTGTAACTAACAGAGCAAAAAATGTAATAAAGCAGGGCTAAACAATTCTTAAAAACTAACTAAACTATTTAATTTACTATAAAGTATTGGACCTTTATCCCTGTTGACAATGGTTTTTTCATATTTTGAATATTGCTTAACTTTCGTATGCATCTAATTTTCTATTGTTATTAATTGCTTTAAGTGATTTTAAGACCACCTTAACATCGTTAGCGAAACACATGTCGAGAATAAAATAAAGAGTCTTTGGTTAGTGGTAAAACTGTTTTATGATTTTGTGACATAATTTTCTAACGTGATTAACTAAATTTTAAAGTTAAATTTAAAATTTTAAAATTCAAAAACGAAAAATTGATAGTCAGAATTAAGATATTTTTTATCTAAAATTCATAAAAGTTTAATTTTTTATTGAAGAAAAACGAAATTTTTTAAACATGTTTGTAGGTTCTGCTTTTACAGGTTAATTATGACTATTTATTGACCTTTATACAATCCCCCCATATTTATATCCCGACGACCTGAGGAAAAATATTTTTTTTTTAATTTTAATAGATTTTAGTGAACTACTTCTTCAAATTTTTTTTATTAAACGATATATTTTTTTGTCTATTATCCATATAGTTGGTTTCTTACTTTCAAATATTAATAATAGGCATGATTTAATTTAACTATATGTAAAAATATTTTTTTTTATTTAAGCTTTGATTGGATGATATTCAATTTTTCTTTAGTTTTTTTTTTTCATTTTCGTTTTTTTATTGCACAAGTTTAAGCTGTTATTATAAAAAAAAATATTAAAATTTAAATAAAAGTTTCCGGAACTCACAATTACAGGTCAATTTTCTAGTGGTCCATTTGAATTTTAGACTCCTTGAAAACTCAAATCAGCCTATTTAACTAGGATTAGTTTTAGGGTAAGCATATTTTCGTCTTTTTTTATTAACATCTTAGCTGTTTTAGTGTAGAGATATGGTACTTTTATATCAAAAGAAAAACTATTGATAAATGTTTACATATTTTTATATACTAAGTTCATCACTTTATGTTTATTCAAAGATCTTGTCTTGATAAAACAAAATCTTGCACTTTTACACCTTTGATATAAATTTCATCCCTCATTTGGGAGACCCCAGATTATTATTAGGATTACTATTACAATTATTATTATTATGCCTATTATTAGGATCCTAAATATTAAGTTGTTGTTAGTGTTTAGTGTTGAGTGTTTTTGCTTTTTGACTGGTGGGAAAAAATATATAGAATTACCATCGGATATTACATTATCACCGGAACACAAATAAAAACTCTTTATAGAATTTTATTTAGAATAATAGGTATACGAACTAATGATAATAATATAGGCTTTAACTCTTAAAAAAGTTAAAGAGTACTTTTCTTCATTAGCTATTTTTTAAAAAATCACTAAAAAAAACTAGAAAAGTTAAATTAAAAAAACGCTACTAATCATTTGAATCTTTTTTTATTATATATTGTCATATTTAAAAAAATATTTAAAATTTCAGCTGCTCAGTATATATTCCGTAGCACACTTTAGTACAAATAAAAAATTTAACTTTATCAAAATATCCTGTTTTAAATTTAGGAAAAAAATAAACATATATATGAAATAATTGTATAAAACATCAAGTGCACCTTTTCTAAATTTAATTACTATTCTTAGCAAAAACTCAAATAATAAACGCAATAATTTAAACATACTTGGATTAGTAAATAATTTTTCGTCAGTAAATTGCTAGCCAGTGAATTGCTTAAACTTATATACTTAGAACTTTAATTAGGTTAGTATAACAGTAATTCCTGCGGCTTTTCGGTTTAATTTGATTTTCCGGATTATTCTGCAGAACTTTGTTAGAGATAATATTCAAGTTATTGTAAAGTTAAAGGTTAAACTATTGTCTCGAAAATCAGAGTTAATGGCGAAAATGACACGTGTAAGAACTTTTAACCATTTACCTACTATTAAATATTTTAAAGCACCTTTCAAGATTATTGATCACTTGGAAGCATGAAAATAGATCTGTTTAGTCACAAGATTATTTCTTTCAGAAACTTATTTCTTAAATCTACGCTACCTACCTAAATGTATCATTTACTTAATGCATTTGGCTTTATCTATGCAATTTTATCACAAGTCGGTGCTTATGAATGATTGTCGGTCTAGTGGCTAACGGATATTTATTTAAATAAGTAAATAGTTTTCAAATTCGAAATACAGATTATTTATCTATATTTATATTCTTAACCTTGAAGTGTAAAGTAACGCTTTTAGAAATCAATATTTTTTTATATCGGTAATTGAAATATATAGTATATATAACTTGAATATTATGAAATATTCAATATTGTACATACTGTATATACTAAACTTAAAAGCTATAATTCTAATCTAACTTGTACAAAACCAAAGATATTATATTTGACACACATCAGATTTGTTCATCAGATGGTGGTTTTTTGTCAAAATAAATTTAATTTATATCTATTTAGTTGCTTATATAACCCTCAATTTCTATCTTTTGGTAAAATGACTAACAGCCGCATATGCTTTTACTAGAAAACTATTTTGTAGTAAATGTTCTTCAATTGGTTTAGTCATTATCTCATATTAGTTAGTAATATACGATAAACATTTTATATTATTAGTAGACTTAGAGTTATAAATAATTAAAGACAGAGAAAGAAAATTTTAACAACCATACTTAAAATATATACATAATTCCAGCACGAAGCAAACCTTAGAGTCAACTTGATGGCAGCTTAAGTATTGATTTTTTTACAAATTATTGACCCTTCTATTCAGAATGTTACATTTCCCATTTCAAAGAGATTTACATTATAAAATAAATAAAATGAATTATTTAGAGAAAAATTAATATAATACCTACCAGTATGTCAAAATTAAGCTGTGCTAACTTAATTTAATTTTTCTAATTAAGCCAAAAATACGACTTTTTGTGCATCGATAATCTAAGAACACTTGAAGATAGATATTATTATACAGGGTGTCCGGGAGCTAGATGAAATCCTTTAAGGGGATGATAGCTGACTTAATTTCAAACATTTTAAGCTAAATATGCGTAGGTCAAAATTTGTTTATACATTTTTTATGGCAATTTTTGCATTTTTCTCAAGAAATACCAAAATTTCACACTTAAACGGTAATAGAGCGCAAGTTACAATTAGTATCGGAGTTTCAAAGTTTATTTTGTTTTGTCTAATGTGTATTAATAAAAATACGATCAATTCCAAGCTTCTGTGTAAACTTATAGAAAAAATAGAGAAATTGAAACGCCCTTTATTTTTAGATATCACTCATGCCGATGCCTGGCCAATTCTCAGAATTATGGCCTCTTTTGTGCGGCAGGTCATGTAAACAAAAATTATTAGACTGAGACCTCTCATAAGTCTACTAAGCATTAGAGCCCCGATTGTGGGGTTATTTTAGGTTTTAATGTTAAATAAAACACAATTTTATTTAAACTATTTATTGTTCATGTTCAAAATGCAATCCATTATTTCTAATACAGGCACGAGCTCGTTTTGTTACTTCGGTGGTGGTTACTCTTATGGTCATATCTTCTTTCATCCTGTCAAATGCTTCATTTATTTTGCGAATCAACTCTTCTCTTGTTCTTATTTCGGCGGTGTATACAAGGTCCTTTGCCCGGCCCCATATGAAAAAATCCAACGGAGTTAGATCAGGCGATCGAGGAGGCTAAGGAAAGGTTCCGTCTCTACCGATCCAACCGTCCTGAAAGCAGTCGTCTAAGTAATTCCTAACAGCCAAGGACCAATGCGCTGGACAACCATCTTGCTGAAAGATTATTGGTCTTTCTCGTTCCAATAATCCAGCTTCGTCTAGAAGAACGGGGACATCATTTTGTAGAAAATCTAGATAGTTGGCACCATTTAAATTATCTGGTAGAAAATGTGGCCCAATAATAGTCCTGCCTATTACTCCGGCCCACACATTGACCGAAAATCTGTTCTGAAATGATTTTTGTTTTTTCCAGTGCGGATTTGCATCTTTGGCAGCCCATTCGTGGAGGTTGTATAAGTTGGTAATACCCTCCCTGGAAAAATTGGACTCGTCTGTCCACAAGATACTTCTTAAGAATAACGGGTCCTCGATGTCCATGTTTAATAAAAAGCGGCAGAACTGAATTCGTCTTGCAGGGTCTTCTTCTTGTAAGCCCTGCACCCCCGTACCATGAAAGGGATAGTGTTCATCTTTCTTCATGGTCTTCCACACCCTCCATCTAGAAAGGCTAAGGTCTTCAGCTACTTTTCTGACGCTTGCAGTAGGGTCTGCGGTAAAAGCTTCCAGTATTTGCTCCTCAATCTCTACATTATTATGGCCAGGGTTGACTCCACGTGCCGGATTATTCCCAATGCCAACTTCAGTAAGACGGCGAAAGGTGTTTTGAAACACCCTGAAGTTTGGTAACCTCCGATCTGGATAACGTTCCTGGTATAAGCGTCGTGCCAAAGCTCCATTACCGTTAGCGCGTCTCTATGTGAAGACAATGTCAGCGTACTCTTGGTTGGTAAATTCCATTTTACAATACGGTTTAATAAAACAGGCAGAAACTCGATTCAAAAAACAGTGGATGCAGTCAGTACGAAGTTGATAATCTTACAAAATTAGAGGCGAGAGTGAAACTAAACAACAAGAGGCTAAAATCACAAGTTTTTATTTATTAAACGAGTACCTAACTTAACCCCCACCCCAAAGTACCTACTAGGTCCCCCTTACCCTACAGTATCTACTATTAGGTACCTCTGCTTAATTTTGTTTTTGATACTTTTTATTTACCTGAATATTTACCTGAACTTTCCCATATTTATTTTTTACGTTTCAATATCTCTATTTTTTCTAATAAGTTTACACAGAAGCTTGAAATTGATCGTATTTTTATTAATACACATTAGACAAAACAAAATAAACTTTGAAACTCCGATACTAATTGTAACTTGCGCTCTATTACCGTTTAAGTGTAAAATTTTGGTTTTCTTGAGAAAAATTCAAAAATTGCTATAAACAAATTTCGACCTACACATATTTAGCTTAAAATGCTTAAAATTAAGTCAGCTATCACCCCCTTAAAGGATTGGATCTAGCTTCCGGACACCCTGTATAGTAAGCTTATTACAAGCATTTGAAATTGATCATAGAATTTGAAGCTGTAATATTAAATGGGATGTTCAAAAAATGCAACTTTTTAAAGTCGGTTATTTGTTTTTTGTGCAATTGTATCTTAATTATGATCCTAAAATTTTTCGAGAATTTCTTGAAAAAAACACAGAAAAATACGAAAAATTAGCTTTTTTTTTCTTACATTTACAGCACACACTACTTTTTGTACCTTTGTAATGCGTCATTTGTTATTTGGTGAAGTCAATTCCATATAATACAGAGCATACACTTTTCATATAAAAATTAGGAAAATCTTTAATGTTTAAATCAAATATTATAATTTATTATATTTAGATTTTTTATATTATTCTTATAAATAGGCTTCTAATACATTCTGATCAATAATTAAGAATATATTTCTGTAAAACATTTAATGATTAAAGGTTTAGTTTTTCAGTTCCATTATATTATCAAATAAAGGAGGGATAAATATATAATTTCATTTTAGTTGTTGGCCATTTATCAATCCAATTTAGAAATATTTTATTACTGATATACCGTCTTATTAATTTTTCAAAAAACTTCCTTTATTAAAGGGTTCAGAATTATATTAGTAAAGGCTCATCTATTTTTAATATTTATAGAGAAAGCTATACATACTCCTCTGCATACATAACCCGTCTTTGACCTGTCTTGAATCCACATACAAGATATTTTTCACTTCATACCATCCCTTAATAGTCATTCTTTAATTATGTTGTCGCGTCATCTTTGTCATCGATTAATGTTATCTCATCAGCAAAAATCAATAAAACGAGGCCTACATTTTTACTATTATTTACGTTTTTAGTTAATTTAAATTATTTAGTGCGAATACAATCTTTATTCGATAGGTTTTCTTGAACTCTTTAAAAATTGAATTTAATTTATAAGTCCTGATAGCTTTAAATGAAGTAAGTATGCAAAGGTGAATCCATTGAGGTACAGATTCAGTACCGGACCTTTAGTAATATATCACAGTTTCAGTCGAAGATCTTTTCATAATACAATAAGTGTCTCCACTGACAGCTTTTCCAACATTCTGTTCTCTGCTGATAATATTATTTTGCCTGCCATTAAAAGAATAATACATTGACTTTGAAAAAATGTACTGCAAATATTAAAACCAGATCGACATACTTCAAACGTTAGAATTTTCTAAAAAATTTTTTTTTTATCTGAAAAGCTATCAGGATTTCATCGTAGTCATAACTAGGCTACTGCCTTAAGTCATATTACTAATAAAATTTTTCAGCAGAAATAAACATTAAGTTGACTAGGTAATAAAGTAACTTATACTTTATTTTGTTTATTTAAACTAAGCTTTTCTCTTTAACTTAAGATCTTTAAATAACGGAAGTTATTTTAAACAACGTATTTTGAGGTAGGAAATAAATAAATTTGCAATTATACTATTGTGTTAAAACAATAAGATACTTATCACCTCTTCATACACATTTATTGGATGTTGAATGACGTTTTAAAATATCTGTAAGTAAACCAGGAACAATCAACGGATAATCTGTGCTATTCATTAATTTCTCTTTAGAGCATATATGTTACTTGTAATTATTTAAAAATTCAAAATTCAAATTCAAATTCAAATATATTACTTAAAATTGTACAGTATTGTTACAAAGTTAGTGTTTGTGCCCTAAGTCACAAGTGACTTGTCGGGACACAGTATTTCAGAATACAATAATAATTTAATAATAAATTTGAGAGCTTGTTATAAAAACCAAATTAAATTAACTTAGATTAAATTTGTAAAAGTAATATTTAAATTAATTCATTCTTTTATTCTATCATTAAATAATATTTGCAAATATACCTGTAATTATAACATTTTTTTACATTAGAAAAGGTAGCTTTAATAAAATATTTTCATAGTTACACCTGATCCATTCGGTTATGCGTATATTAAATAGTTTTTTTCTTATAGCCTTAAAAGCGTGTGGTATGAAATTAAAGATTCTTGGCCCCACATAAGATATATGACGTTGACAAATTGTAAAATCTACTTTAGTCAAATAAACATGTTCTCTCGTGACAGATCTAGTAATATTAAGGCGTTGGGGTAGAATCTTATAAATGTTTTTATTCTTCATAAAGTTAAGGGTGCTCTTCAGGTAAAGTTCTCTTACAGTAAGAGCACCACTTTCCAAAAACAAATTAACTGTTGGGTATCTTTTTGGTTTTTTATTTATTATTTTTAGTATATATTTTTGAGTGATAACCAGGTTTGTTAACATTGTGCTACACGCACTACCCCAAATTCTTATACCATAATTTAGAATGGATTCAACCAGAGCCTGATAGACCATCTCCAATAACTCACGAGGCATAAATTCGCGTAGTTGATATAACTTATAAATTGTTTTCCTTATCTTTTTAGTTATGTAATCAATGTGCATATTGTATCTTAAATTTCTATCAATATAGACGCCGAGGTATTTTGTGTACGAAACTGAAGAAATCCTAGAGTCGCAAGTACAATTTTCCATCTGATTTGCAAAACAAGGATAAGTATGTATAGTTAGTTCCACAGGTTCTTCTTGTTGATTAGTGTTATAAATCGAGAAATTTATAAAGTGGGTTTTATTACTATTTAGAGTTAGAAAATAACTTGAGTCATACGATTCACGCAGAATCAAAAATAAACCAAAAGCATATGTTAATATACAAGGTGTCTACTATAAAAACCGCCAAACTTTAAGAGGTGATTAAATAAGTCATTTGCAACAAAAAAGTCCTATAACATTTTTTCGAAAAGTTGTTAGTTCTTCTGGTATTTAACATTTTTTGATTTTATCACATTTCTTTGTTTTTTTTTCATATAAACACGAATATCTGCGTTATTCTTCCCACCACATAAAATTTAGATATACCATCTGAAAGAGAATTAAATTTGCTATAAGATGGGTATATTTAAGTTTTTGAGTAATTTTTTATACCGGGTGTTATCAGAAGTTAAATGTAACATATGGGAAATGTGCAAAATAAGTGATATCTTCTTCGTTGTCGTTTTTTTAAAATTTGGTGAATAGGGACATGTTTTTTTTCAGCAAAATATACTTACTTTTGTGATAGCTGTTTATTTTCACAGCAATATCATGGGCCAAAGAAAGAAAACCACAAACATTGAAAATTTTCAAATTTTATATTTCTTGATTGACCAAAATTAAAAAATCAAAATTTCATTAAACAAACCTAAAATTATAACAATTGTTGAAAATATCTTCCCTCTTGTTCGATACATTTGATGCATCTTCTTCTGACACTATCAACAACCCATTCAAGTTCAACGCGTTTTTGTCGCATTTCATTGCAACACATACTAATTCGATTAATTAGTTTGTTTTGAGAATTGATGTTAATACGATGAACATTAGATTTTAATGTGACCCAGACTTCTAAAAGTCAAGGGGCGTAAGGTCAGGGCTTCTAGGCGGCCATCTTACCGGACCGTATCTTCCGATCCATTTCTCCCCAAAGCATTGATTCAAGAAATTTTGCACAATTCTGCCATTATGGGCTAGGCATCCGTCCATTTGAACCCAAAGTTCTTGTCTAGCGGCTAAGGGGATTTCTTCCAGAAAGTCAACAAGGTCATTATTTAATAAATTTGAAAACTCATTGGAATTGAGCCGATCAGGAAGTATTACAGGCCCGAAAAGGCCTTAATCCTATCGATACGTTGATCTCTATCTCATGCTGAAAATGTGAAACAACAGTCGCATGAGGGTTTTCTGTATGCCACATATGGTTATTTCTTAAATTCATTATTCCGGCTCTTGTAAATGTTGCTTCATCTGTCCAAAATATTTGATCTGTTCCCGACTCTTGCAACTTATTCAAGTATCATCTACAGAATTGAAGCCTCACCTCACCATCCACTGGCAATAAATCCTGGACTTTTTTTAAATGAAACGGATGCAAATTATTTTTTTAAGAACTCTATGTACAGTGGAATGGTGAATCCTTAATGCAACACCAATGCGGCGAGCACTTCTAGATCTATCTTCTGTAACAGTTCTCATAATCGCAGGTTCTTGTCTCCAGCGTTGACCATTTTGACCACCTTCTCTAATCCGCAAACCTCGAAAGGAACCAGTTTCTCCACAGCGTCTGAACACTTCTGGAAATGTACTTCTATGGGGTTACCGTCTATTAGGAAAACGAAGCCCATACTCCCTTGCTGCCTCCCGCGAGTTTCTATTTGCGACACCGTAAATAAATAAGATGTCCCGATTTAACTACTTTAAGTGAAAACTTAATGACAGTTCTTGTCAAATTGTAAATATCTTTGCTTTTGTTTTAAAATCAAGTAATACATGGTTTGTGAATTTCCTTCTTTTGCGGATTCATTGCCATTTACAAAAGAAGGAAAACCTGCCTTTTTTCTTAAAGAATGAATATCGCGATATATTATTTGTTTACGGCTTCTCTAATAAAAATTTGTGGAGTTGTTGTTTTAGGGAAGATATAAGATAGGGAAAAAGAAGAAAAGATCAAGAAATATAAAATTTGAAAATTTTTGTGGTTTTCTTTCTTTTGCCCATGATATTGCTGTGAAAACAAACAGCTATCACAAAAGTAAATATATCATTGGAAAGCATATTAAATACAGTAATTTTTGCTGAAAAAAAAACATGTCTCTATTTACCAAATGTAAAAAAAAACGACAACGAAGAAGATACCACTAATTTTGCACATTCCCAAATGTTAAATTTAACTTCTTATAACACCTGGTATACCCATATACCCATCTTATAGCAAATTTAATTCTCTTTCAGATCATATATCTAAATTTTATGTAGTGGTAAGAATAATGGAGATATTGTTGTTTATATGGAAAAAAACAAAGAAATTTGATAAAATCAAAAAATGCTAAATACCAGGAGAACTAACAACTTTTCGAAAAAATGTTACAGGACTTTTTTGTTGCAAATAACTTGGTTAATCACCTCTTAAAGCTTGGTGGTTTTTTATAGTAGACACCCTGTATAATCTATTTATTATTTATAGTTCATATAAATAAACTTGCAAACGCTAAAGTAATAATAAAAACTTTTTGTGTACTTTATGTAAAAAAGTTATCCTAATCAAAACATGTTTATTATATAAGATTTAACTTACAAATTGATTCCATCAACTTAAGTTAGTAGTCGAAAGGGAAGAGTAAATAATAGATAAAAACTGCTTTATAACTTTTTTTTATAATACTGGAGGAAATGTTAATATTTAGTCAAACCCTAAAATAAAAGTTTACTTGAAAACTACTTTTCGAAGAAATTAAATAATCTACAGTTATCGGAAAAGTTAATTAAAGGTTACAGGATATTAAACTTTATAACCTTTAAGTAGGTCAGAATATTATGTAACCTTTACGTTTTACTTTTTAAAAGTGATTTAAATTAAATTGTCAAGAGGGAATTTAAAGGACCTCCCTTATTAAATTTACAACTTAAAAACCTTTTTTCTTGAAAATATTTTCCTATTTTAAATCAACAAACTGCATGCTACAATAGATTTTGTAAATCGATATGTCAAAATTTAAATTAAAGTCAAATTAATATTTATTTTCGCCCATGAAATAACGAGGTTAGAAAGTATACTTGGATAAGGATCATAAATGCACATTTGGAAGTTTTGAAAATATCATGCAAGTAAATATTTAAATTTTAAAATAAAGTATAACGTGTTAAAAATTTCAGGAAAGAAAATGGATTTAAATATTTTCTACACTACTCAGCTATTTATAAAATGGCCTAAATATAGTCCGGTTTTGCTGTGTATTTATATAATAAGTCTTTAAACGTTAATTTGAGCTTTCAGAAATTAGGAATATTATTTCCAACGTATATAAATTGCTTTAATTTTTTTTCAACTGACAATAAAATATTATTTGCCACACCCATTGGTATAGGATCGAGAAGAAAATTTCCTCAAGCAATAATTTAGCACAGGGATTAAAAACGGAAAAACTCATATAATTAAAAAAAATTGAAATCGATTAAATTATATACATGAACTGGAACAGATAACTTTTATTTAACTGAAATATAAATACTTTATATAGCAAATTAATTATTAATTAAACTAACATATAAAATATGAAAAAAACTGATAATTTAAGGTTATTTTTGGAATTATTATTTTTCTTCTTTTTCTTCCTTTCCTTTTATGAAAGTAATATTTTTTTTCTCTCTTCTAACTGTTATTTTTTTTAAAGATTTAAAGAAATATTCTTTAAAATAACACAATTAATATTCTAGATGTTTTATTCAAATGACATCTTACTCCTTGCATGTCTGCTTAATCCCTCGCCCGATACCTGGGGGTGAGAGAGAGACCTCACTTAACTTTTGATTGCACTATTTTTTTAAATTTATCGCCTTCGGCCTTCAAAGTCTGAGTAGCTTCTAATTATCATTTTCTTCTTTAGTTTCATATAGCCGTACGTGCCGCGCTAGTCAATGAAAATACTTTAAAAATGTAGTACGGTTTGGGGTTTTGTCATATTCCACGTGTCTGTAATAGTTCCTGTTGTAGTGCTTATTGGTTTCCACTTTTATAGGATTTATAGATTTATGGCTCTATTTTGTTTGTGCATATTTCTGACTTTACAACTATGAGCAATTATTATAAAAAATAGTATGAGCATTTTCAGGCTCTCTCGGAAAATGTTCAAACAGATAATGAGCCAATTAATATAGATGACTCAGACAAAGAGGGCAAAGTACACAAGATTAGTGTCTATAGCGACTACCCTAACATTAGGCAGGCTGGCGAAATTCTTGACAAATATATAGACAGTGAAAATTCTAAAGTAGAGATTGAAGAAAAGCCGACACCGGGTGATGATACTAGAAAAGAAAACGGAAATGAAGAGAGCAGGTTCTTTGAAGGAAGAAAGAAAACCAAATGATTTTAAGAACCTTCAGATACGCGTGTTCGAATTAAATCAGAAAACATAATCACACATCTTCCAGGAGTGAAAAGTCAGGATGGCGAATGATTAAAATTCGAAAATATTGTGTTTTGCTTTTTATTTTATGAGCAACTTATCATAGATATCGCCAAAACAACATATTTGAAAAATCTGAAAAGTGGAAAAGTTTTTCACAATATGGTGTTATATCCATTGGAGAGCTCAAAGCGGTTTCTCTAGTTCTAGTTCTAACGGCAGTTTTAAAAGCAATCATTCCAAGCAACACACGATACTTAATAAATTTTTATTTTTGGTTTACACCACGTATACATTTTTGGTTGAACTTCACCGATAAATATCGGATAAAAAATCCACGTGATACATGTTGAGAAATTTAATAATATGTTTACGTTATTCGCGTTTAACAAGAATGTTTGATACATGTTAATAATATACATGTATGATTGATTATTAGGATATGATATATACCTGATTGGCCAAAACGCGGCCTGTTATAATCGCTGTGTTTCATATACGGTAATGAATTTCGTACTTTTTTCCAGATTTCTTTGTGTATGATATTCCATTATTACACTATAAGATATATACGCTATGAAAAGTATATCGAATGGTAATTAGAAGCATGTATATGATACCGAGGTCATTTTATCGAATATTTAAGGTGTAGTAATCAAGTTTCGAAACTAGATTGAAACTAGATTTTTAAATTCAGTATCAATTTTTTTGAAAGCCGATATTCTCTCGCTTTTATTAACAGAATAGTATATGATATACGTATATTCTGCAGTTTAATAATTACACCTTGACCATATACGGTTAATAAATACACCAAAATTAACAAAAATTTAGTAAGCAATCGCTGAATAAATTCATATTTTGTGATAATAATGTATGGAGTGTTGCTTGGGATCGATATTTATATGAACTTTAAAAAAACCGAGATGAACTGAAATAAAAATCTTTTGCAGTAAAATGTCAATAAGACTTTTCAAATTGTAAGTATCATGATTACGGTCTGACTACAAGAGCAATCGTACTGATAGATGAAACCCTAATAAGCTAGTCAGGCCACCCATTCCTCTTAAAACTATTTTACGATTAACGAAAAGCTTCAGTCATTTCGACGAAGATGCTCTATCAGAGACTACATACCAAGAAAATCTGCGAAATATGTCATAAAGGTGCACGCATTGATAGATGCAAGAACCTATTAGGTTTTGGATATAAAAGTTTATATTGGAAAGGAGCTGAAGGGTCGTTTGGACTAACAACAGGATATAGTGAATCGAATACTAGCTCCTGTACCAACTCATATTTACGTTTAATAACTGGTACACAAGTCTAAATCTTAATAATCTTGGACAAGAGCTCAAACTAACTGCTGTCGATTAGGAGCTTTCAGAAATATTGTATTTTTAGCATTTTACTAAATGTGGAGTAAATGTGGTCGATAAGCTTTTAATCTCATGTAATATATTCCGGAACAGCCGATACAGGCCACCAATAATATTTTCCTACTTAACTGTGTGGGAATAAATAGCCAGATTATACATACAGAGAATAATATACAGATTGGCGAATAAGTCACTTCACATATAAAGCTACTAACAGGCAAGATGTTGCAACGCCGCCGCCGCGACTCGATTATTTTAAATTTTATTTTAAAAAGCGTCTGACGTCGGTATGTAGCTCTTTAACAACATGATTTAAAAAAATATTATGCGGCAATATTATATTTTCCTAATGCACGAATTGCATGTGTATCGTATTCGTATTTACAATTTTTTTATGCTGTGCATATAAAAAATTAAAGCATTCTTATTAAAACAAAATATTAAGTCTATTACAAATAGAATATTTGTATTTGACTTTGTATTTCGTAGGCGCACTATTACCATATTTATAAATAGTCTCCTTTAAATAACACCACAAATAAAAGTCATTTGGTGACAAATCGGGAAATATTGGAGGCCATTTAATATTGCCTGTCCAACTAATAAGTATTTGTTAATAATTCTTTTAGTCTAACTATATTATGACCAGAATAGCCACTTTGTTGAGAATAAACTGATCCCACGTCTATGTCAATGAGAAGTTGAACGGCAGAAACAACAATTGAAAAGCGGGAGAAACTGGTTTTGCGGCACTTCGGTGTTCAAAGTATCATCAATGAAAAATGGCTCAATATTATGGTCGCGCCAAAATATCAGCCCAAACATTCAACTTTTGAGAGTACTGAGTACGGCACTGATAATTTCTTTGCTCGTTTTCCTGAGACCAGTAACGAACAATGGAAGGATTGTGTTTACCATGCGATGGAAAAGCGGACTTACCTGAAAATAAAATATTTTCTAAAAAATTTGGAATTGCGTTTTGGAATATTTAAAATATTTGTATTCAAGTTTCTTCCAAATACCCGTCACAGTTATATGGTGCATACCCAGTTCCTCTCCAACAATTCTGCTCGATCATGTTGAATCCGAAACTAAAGCACTACAAACCATTTCTCCCCGCCGTTTTATTTCCTGGACCATTTCAATAGGTGGTTCTTGAGCTTTGATTTCAATTTCTACATTGTTGCAGGCAAAAAGATATCTCAAAATTTGACACAATATGTAAAATAGTTTTAGCACAAGAAATCGGTATATTTCTAGAATTTACTGAGATAATATGTGCATTGGACTGCCTAATAGCCACCATAAAACCATTTAATCAACTTTTTGAACTTTTTCGGGGCCATAAATGATATGATAAATGACAAATATTAAAATATTGATAAATATTTAAAAAACCTAAAATAGCGTTTTGGGGCTTAACAGTTCCGACAATCACACAGCTAAATGAGATCTGCTGATTATCCAATGCCAAAAATAGCAAATTAGAGGACCAGAGTAAGCAAAAAACGGTGCTGTCATTTATAATGCCTACGTGTAGTCTTCTATTCGCCAACCTGTACACATATTATACGAAGAAAGAAAAAGAGTAAAAATTAAAAAAAAAAAAAAAGTTAAAACTTCAATTGGCGGAAGAATATTAAAGAAGATGGATGGAAAATCTTAGAATAACGCGAGAGTTCATCTTAAACCTTTTGGGAGAGAATCCAAAACCACCTACAAAAATATTTAACCAAACCAACAAGGAAAGTGCTCTATTTGTTTCCCTGCAAAGGACAGGAAATCAAAATAGGTTTGTCAAGTTTCCGAAAAGTTTATGTGCTTTTAGCATCCAAGAATTTATTTGTAAAAATTGGTCAAAAGACATTAATAATCGATAATAGCGTAAATAAGCGGTAAATAATCTTTACACTTTTTTCCTTTTTATGTACTTTTTGCTCTGCGAACGACTTATTCATTAGGTTTTTTGAAAAAATAAATTTAATTTTTATAGGTCTTTATTTTGTAATTAAAATTAAAAATAATTACATAAATGCATAGAATGCAAAAAATGCGACTAGATTCTAGATTTTTTTAATTGGGATCATACCTCATGTTTCGAAACTCGTGATGAGTTATATTAGGTTTTCGGCGCCAAGTTAATGTTTTGTTCTCATAGTAAAATAATACGTTTAATACAACAGAAATTCAGAAAAATAATGGATTTTTATTCCAAAAACACTTTTTCTTAATTGAAAGTACCTTATTAAAAGATCTACATTTATGATTCTAGTTATATCAAATAATATAATATTGGAAATAACATGTAAAAAGTTTTTTAAAAATGAGGATTATTTCATGTATCAACAGTTGGAACACCCTGTATGGAAACACAAGTAAAATTTCTAAGCTAGTCAACTCTCTTAAATAAAATAAGAGCTAGTAAATAGTCAGCTTATTATTTTAAAAACTTATTAAACTCAAGAAAATTTTATTGTTGAAACTGGTTTCAAAGGTGTTTGTTACCAAAGTTATGGAAAACTTTTCCGCGCGGCCATACGTCAACATTGAGCTAGGAGTAAAGTACAAATTAAAACAAAACCAAAAATATAACTTTAGTTCTTTAGAAGTTCGGAGTTCCGAAAGTTTGTATCCATTCTCAGGTTGCAAGTTTTAACAAACTTTTATGAAACTCTAAGGGTTTGAACAATTATTAATTTATAAATAATAGGTTTCTCAGATTTGGCGGTTTGCTATTATTGATCCCCTTTTTTATTTGTTTACTTTGGCTTTAAATGGCTAAATGCAAAAAATCTTTAAGCTATCATTTTGTTGAAAAATTGATTTTTTACAATCATTTCAGTGTTTAAGTAAACTGAATATTAAAATTACAAGGTACCTAAAATCGTAAAAATCAAAATAGAAGGAAAGTATTCCTGAAAATATATATAAACCAGAAAATTAAACCCTTTCCTTAGAACAAGAGAAACACAACTACGCTACAGAGCGTAAAAGTAACTGTATTTAAGTTAAATCCAAAATAATCTAGTTTTACTATCATATTTTGTATTAATTTCCTCATGCCTTGTAAGCTTTGCCTCAATATTATTAATAAATAATATTTATTTTTGTGAAATAAAAAGAATGGTTGCATGTAGAATTCCATAACGAATCATCTCAGAGGGAACGAAAAATGTCAGTTAACCACATTCATGCTTTAGATGGAAAACTAGTGGTACCAGGAATCAAATGGATAATAGATCAGATGGTAAAATAATCAAATCATCAATCGGATAAATACATTTGATAAAGATAGAAAATTGTTTCTAAAGTAAAAAACTACACACTATGTATAGTGCACTCTATTCTAGAGTCATAAACATAAAGACGATGGCCAAAATCTAATCAGCATTAAAAGTACAGCTAAACATGGACCTGACAAATGGTGTGCAAATGAAGAGAAAATAACAACAAGTAATGCTAGCACAATATGAATCCAGTAGTAGACACATTTGAAGCCACGATTCTACGGGATACGTCTAACCTAACAAGCCTGCCATAATAATATAGGATTTCCCATCGAGGTAACAAATCCCAGGCAAGAAACAATCTTCTATAATGTTGTCACATAAAACTTCTGGAAGTAAAAAAAATATAACTCTTAACATAATAACAATATTCCTCCATAACAATATCAAATGCAGAGTGACATATAGTGGTGACATATTGTATCGTTACTTTTTTTAAAAACTATAGTAGGTAAATTTGGAACTACAAAGAAGTATAAGTGTTAAAAATCTCATACTTTTAAGACAAAATTGGAATTATCATTATTTATAGTCTGTACGATATGATTGTATTATGTCCTACAAAAAGTTATTATCAATTAATTAAAAATCAAGTTATATATAATAAAATTATTCGTGATAATTATCAGTTAAAACTTAATATTAATAAGGTGAAGACTTTTTTATCTACTATTTAAATGTTTGAATTTAAAAAAATAAACTTTATAATAATAATAATAATAATAATGTTTCTTTATTTAGCATCATGCTACAAAAAATTACAAAGAAAGAAAATTTTTAGAATATAACTAAAAATAAAAAGGAAAATTTAAATGGCATATAGTAAACTAACAAATAGGTATTATAGGTATAAGTATAAATTATATCAACAAATGACAACAGATAATTTAAAAAATATATATATAAAACTTAAAACTATCATAAATTTGAAACAATAAAATTTAAGACCTTAACTAAGATAAAAAAAAAAAATAAATAAAAATATGTAAATATAAAAAATTTAAAACCTAATCTAGAGCCTGAAAAATTTAAAATTTAAAAATATAAAACCTTAAACTATATTAAAAGAGTAAAGATAAAATAATAAAACACAAAGCAATACAACCAAAATAAAACATTTATACCTTATACCTATACAATATAATATAATTTAATTTCTTGGGATGGAATATATATACTATATTTTTAATGTTTTTCTAAATGTGACTAGGCTTTCACTGTTCTTTAAATGTATTGGCAATTCGTTAAAATATTTGAGGCCTTTATGGAGAATGGTATTTGTCATTCTGTCTGAAGTATGTCCCATTAGTACAAAATCCCCTTGCTGTCTGGTAGCATAGTTATGCAAATCACTAAATATTGTGATTTTTTCGCAAATATATTCTGGTAGCAATTTATTTTTTAATTTAAAAACAAACATACATGTATTAAACAATATTTTTTGTTTTACTGCCAAAATATTTAGAACATTTAGCATATTATCCACCGGTGTATATCTATTACATTTTAGTATGACCCTCATGGCTCTGTTTTGTATGATTTGAAGTCTATTGATCCTGTAATCCGGAACACCAAACAGGAGTGCAGAACAAAAATCTAAATGCGGCACAATAATACTATTATAGATTAATAATTTTGTTTGTATAGATAGGTTTTTGCCAATTCTCGATAAAAAATTAATTTTTTTTGACATTTTGCGTGTTATGCTGTCTATATGCGAATAAAAATTCAAATGTGGATCCAAAATAACACCCAGATATTTAATTTCTCTTTGGTAGGAAATTGTTTCATTATTAATTTTGATATTTATTGTATTTAAATTAACTTCATTTAATCTAATTTTATTTCCAAATAAACAAAATTTTGTTTTAGCCGCATTAATGCTCAAGTTATTATCACACAACCATCTATATATATTATTTAAATCAAAATTTAGATCGTCTTGCATTTTATTTACATCTTTGCCCACAACATACAGCATAGTGTCATCCGCAAATAATACTGAATTACTTCTACTCATTACCTTAACAATATCATTTATATACATAAGGAACAAAATTGGGCCCAACACAGTGCCTTGAGGAACACCATGAACAATTTCTTTTGCAAAAGACAAATTATTTTTAAACTTCAACTTCACCACTTGCTTTCTGTTATGTAAATACGACTTAAACCAATTTAGAACCGTACCTCTTATACCCATTTTTTCCATTTTAAGAAGTAAAATATTTCGATTTACTGTCTCAAAGGCTCTTCTAAAATCCAAGAAAATTGCTAAAACAAAATTTCCCTTATCTATTTCTCTATTAAAATTATCACAGATGTTAACTATCACAGATTCGCAAGAATGTTGAGGTCGAAACCCTGACTGATTTTTTGTTAAAATTTTATTATTATCGCAGTAAGTTTGTAGTTGGGTTTTTACAGTTAGCTCTAGAAGTTTTTCGTAAACTGGTACAGTATTTATAGGCCTAAATTCACTTGCCTGCTTTGTGTTTGAAACCTTAGGAACCGGTAAGATAGTAGACCTTCCAATTTTCTGGGAATTCACCATTTTGAAGCGATGTATTAATTATGTCTAACACACGGTTGCCTACAATATTAAATACATCTACAAGAACCTTTTTTGAGATACCACTTTCCCCTCCTTTAACATTTTTCATATTTTTTAATAGACACCTAGTTTCACTTATAGTGGTATTTTCAAATTTATCCCATATAGTATACGTTGATATATTATCAACTGTATTTTCTAAAACTGAAAATTTGGGTAAATATCTACAATTTGATCTACGCTATTAATAAAGTATTTATTAAATTTATCTGCTATGTCCAACTCCTCAGTAAATGTCTGGCCCTCAAATACAACCTCATTTGGTAATACGGAATTTTTAGCCGGTAGAAGGCTTTTAAGATTTTTCCAAAGCTCTACAGAATTATTTTTATTTTCATCTATAGCTTCGCGAAAATATTTATCTTTTTCTATTTTTATTTTATTCACTATTTGATTTCTTATCCTTTTATAACTATCCCATAAATATGTAGTGCCCTCCTGAATTGCCCTTACATATAACTTGTCCCTATTTTCCATTAGCTGTAAGATATCACAAGTTATCCATTTTTTATTTTTATATTTTTGGCTAACACATATTTTAAACTTGGGACACATTACATTTAAAATATTTTCTATATCTAAAACAAAAGAATTTGCCAAGATATTTACATCTGCTATATTATTGTTCCATGACCTATCAGACAAGCAGTTTTGTAAAGTTTCTGTATGATAATGTTTCATAGACCGATGGTAGAATGTATTTTTTTCTTTTTCGTCGTTTGTGTTTGGAAGGCATACAGACACAATAGAGTGATCACTAATTTTTGGTGTGTGATGAACCTGAACCAATAAATTTTTATCATTTGATATAATAAAGTCAATCAAGGTGCTACTGTTGTTTGTTATTCTTGTAGGAGTGTTGACTAGTTAAGTGAATCCAGACCTATATATAATATTTAATATTTTTTCACCATAAAAGGAGTATTTTGTTAAATCAAAATTAAAGTCACCAGCTATAATATTTATGCCCTCAATGCTACTTACTTGGTCCAAATAGTTTAAAAAATATTCGATAAACCTCGCATCTCCATTGTTAGGGGGGTGATACAAAACACTACAAAGATACTTGGATCCATTAAGAAATATTTCTATACTAACATTCCATACATACTCTTCCACACATTCTAATGTTACTCGCTTATATTTAATATCTTTCCTTATCAAAATCATTACACCGCCTGTTCTTCTATTAGTTGTGGTACATTGTTCTAAGAAATAGCCATCCACTTCCAGTTCACACATTTCTTCCTCAGAAGATACATGAGTTTCAGATAATAGCAAGATCCTTGGTTTCCAACAATTTATTAATAAAACTATATTATCCTTGTTATTAAGATACCCCTGACAATTCAAATAAACCACATTTGAATTTTTATCAATATCTCTATCTAATTGCTACTTTAAATATTTACCCCTTTGAAGATTTTCGAGCCTTTGATATATCGCACACTTCCTAGCATCCCAAACCACATGATCAACCTCAACTTTCAAACCATATTTTTGATTAGCGGTAATACAATTAATACACTTAGGCTTACCTTCCAAACAATCTTTACCATCATGGTTACCAGTACATTTTGGACAAACTATGCTACCAGTGCAATCCTTCATAACATGACCATATTTGCAACATTTAAAACATCGTATAATACCATAATCATTATAAACTCAGCAACGGTTCCATCCTATATTAATTTTTTGCCTATCTATTATGAAATTATAACTATCAATATCTACCTCAAATATAATATTACATTTTATTTTACTTTACTTACAAACTTGCTATTTAATTACTTTTATACTTCTATTTACACGTTTCACCTATTTAATTTAACTTTAGAATATTGAAAGGCTAGAATTAGTATTGCCGTGGAACTATGTGCATTGAGCAGTTTATTTGCTTGCAACATCTTTGAAGCAATGATGCCAAATGCTTACGTAAAATTGGCAAAAAAACACTTAATTATATCATAAAAAATTGTCACTTACTAGTATTTTAACAGGCACAAGAAAATATTCAAAGTTAAGTGAATGCACTTCGTATATTATCTAAGTAAAGAGGCAACAAAATGGCAACGCCGGCGCCGTTCGATCGCATTGTTGATTTTACCGATACAAGGAATCTTTATCAGTGACGTCGTCAAAAAATATTTTTATAATAGAATATGCTTTAAACTATAAACAATATTATTTATACAAAGACTTTAAAAAAACTTGGAAAATGTTGAGGGACCTAAATATCTATACAGTTGCCAATAAAGATATTTCTAAACAACTTAGTAACGCAAAAGTTATCAATGACTATTTTGTTAAGTCAATAACTCATTTCACTCCCAACTCTGATACTTTAGTCTTATATAAGTACCATAAAAAGCTTGGTATTACTGATTTCAATTTCCTACTAGCAACTATTGATAAAATACGCGCTGTACTTCTGTCAATTAAATCCGAGGCTGTTGAAACACGTGCGATAAGCTTGTCAATATTATTAAGATGTTGCCCAATTATTTTGCCATATATAACATATACAGGGTGGCCATTTGAAAACGAAACAGAGCCTGTTTTGGGTCCCTCAGAACATTTGCGAAAAAATCCTCGGACCCGTTAATTTTTGATTCAAGGGGGAAACATTTTTTTGCTAGTTTCGCCCCCCTGAGGGCAAAGCCCTAGCGGAGGTGACAAGGGCCCCCAAAATTTTAAATGGAACGGGGGGTCGTAGGCTCCTTTTTTTTACCTGGCAATTTAACAGGAGAGATGTACCTGGAGTGATTAGAAAATACAATTCATCCAGCATTAGTGGAGATACTAGAAAATAACAACGAGTACTTGGAAAATCGTCCAGTATTTCAGCAAGATGGGGCGCCACCCCACTATGCTGCAAGGGTTCGTCAATATTTGGACCAAACGTTTCCAGGACAATGGATTGGAAGAAGAGGAGCTATTGAATGGCCTCCCCGTTCCCCGGACTTAAGCCCGTTAGATTTTTTTTATGAAGCCATTTAAAAACTAAAATTTATGCTAGTTAGCCAACATCGCTAGACCATTTGCGACAAAGAATAATTGATGAATGTCGTCAAATCACGCCAGAAATTTTGCAAAATGTACGGGAAAGGTTTGAACAAAACCTATATTATTGTATAGAAGTCGAAGGCCAACATTTTAAACATTTCCTTGATTGATTTTATCTTTAACCCCTTTGTTTAAAATTATACTTTTTACCATTTTTTTGTAACTTTTATTAGCCCCTGTATCGACTAGCCAAACAGTAACGATTTAAAACTTTAGGGTTATAATCCACATAAAAATACCTTCAAAATAAGGTGTCACTCGACCCCCCGTTCCATTAAAATTTTGGGGGCCCTTGTCACCCCCGCTAGGGCTTTGTCCTCAGGGGGGCAAAAAAATGTTTCCCCCTTGAATCAAAAATTGACGGGTCCGAGGATTTTTTCGCAAATGTTCTGAGGGACCCAAAATAGGCTCTGTTTCGCTTTCAAATGGCCACCCTGTATTGTCTACTCCCTGCTTTCCAGTCTAGGTTTAAAAAGGATCAAAGTTGCGAGACTGCCTTGTTGAAGATATCAGATGATATCCATGAACCATCCGACTGCTTGATCCAAAAACTTACTACTTTGCTCCTTATGGACTACTCGAGGGCCTTCAACAGAATAAACCACGGGTTGCCTCTGGCTATCTTAACATATCTTGATTTCAGTAGATTAGATTTGAATCCGCTATTCTTTTGTCTCTACACATCTTACCTATTTTTAAAGCTTAAGTTTGTCACAGTACATCAGTATGCAGAGGATACACAAATTTATGTTTCATTCAAACCGGAAGACATAGCTGAAGGAAATAACAAAATAAATACTGACCTCCAATTACTACGAATTACGGCGAACTATTAATAATGATAATAAACAGTTTTTATTTACCAGCATACAATAAAAAACATATATATCACAATAATCCTAAAATAATATCTGGTAAATAAAAGAGTATTGGTAGGCAACTAAGTACCAATTCTTCCCCAATATCCTATTAAACTAGAAAAAAAAGTCGAGACAAAATAGAATAACTGTTATAAGTAGCAGGCCAAAATAATACATATAAATAGGTTTAAAACGTTGTTACTTAAAGACAAAAACAAAATAAATTTATATAACTAGAGAACCGAACAAAACAAAGATAAAAACAGAAATAATTAAAATAGTTTAATTCTTGACCATTTCTCAAAATGTAATAAAATAAAACATATTAAATATTAACAAAAAATAATAATAATAATAAAAATTTTACTTAATAAACTTAAAATGTTATAGATCATACTCACTGAGTCTGACTTGAAAACAACATAGTCCACATGCTTTTCCTATACCAATCAAAGGAAAATAGTATAGTCGACATCATTATCGATAGCCACAGCCATATTGTAAGTAAAAGACCTTTTAAATAATTCTTTCCTATGTCTTTGTACTTATCTTTTGTACTCTATTTCGATCAGCATAATCTAAACATGGGATAAAGATAGGGCTACAAAAATTAAAATGAGATAAGACTAGAGACTCGCAAAGCATGGTTTTTATTTTTTTATTTAGGCAATGTCTTTGTCCATAAATAATTTTTAATGATCCGTAGGCTTTCTTTAATAATAATGAAATGTGATCTTTGAATCTCAGCTTTTTATCTAATAAAATACCTAAACTTTTGCAACTTGTCTTAGAAGGAATCGTATTACCACCAATAGATATACTATGGTTACTATATGGAAGATCCTCCTCACCAAAGATCAAAAAAGCTGACTTCATAGGATTAATTTTTAGAGCATGCTCCTTAGATTTTAAATAAGTATTTTGTAAATCTGAATTAATATTTTTAATAGTATTAGCATACTCAGATTTTTTAAAAGAAATATAGAGTCGCGTATCGTCTGCGTATAAGTGATAATCACAAAAACTTAGACAAGAGTAAAAGCTTGCAGTATATATAGCATATAAAAGGGGTCCTAAAATACTACCCTGAGGAACGCCTTGCTCAACCGGAAGTGATAAAGAAAGGCTATTCTTAAGTTTGATATGCTGTGTTCTACCTGGAAGATACGAGAAAATTAGATTACCTGAATTGTCGGAAAAATCAAAAAAATTAAGAATAAAAACTAAAATTTTATAATTGATAAGATAAAGTGCCTTCGTATATCCAGCAGTACAAGAATGGAAGCTTTGCTTTGATCTAAAGACCTTAGTATGTCGTCCATCACTGCGGCCATTGCTGTGGCGTATGAAAAGCCTGATCGGAAGCCAGATTGTTTGGCAGATAATATCGCAAATTTTGGAGGTGACTACATATTGACTTCAAAATCTTTTCCAAAATTTTTGAAAATGTGGGTAATATACTGATTCACCGAAGATCTTTAAATTCTACAGGAGATTTTCGGAATTGGTACAACAAACGCCTGTTTCCATTCTGTGGGAAAAAAGGGATTTAAGATGCTACAATTAATAATATGTGATATAGGGAATAATTTTAGGGCAAAACAATAAAATAATATCGATTTTCAGTTGGTCTGAGCCAACAGACTTAGTTTTAAATTTTAGAAGAATGGAAATTACATCATACTTTGTAATAGTAGCAAAAGTAAGTCGATCTGTTATACCCTCTTATACTGTTCTTGTAATAATTTAAAAGTGCATCATTAGGAGAAAAAATATTTTTAGAAGAATTTATAAAATAATAATTGATATCGTTAGTACGTCACTTAATTGCTCTGGAATAGTTGCTTTATTGTCCTTTATAATGTGAAGCTTTTTAATTTCTTTCCAGATTTCGCAAGGTGAATAATTTAAGAATTTTTGGCTAAATTATACAGCTTTTTCTCTTTTTATTGCAGATGAAGTAAAATTGCGCAGTTGTTTGTAATAACTCCAATGACCTATCTCTTTTGTTCCCTTTGCCTTTCGGTATGCTGCATCACGTAGTTTTTGTAGAAGTTTAATATTTGGTGTGATCCATGGTGGGTTCAGTTTTTTTTCTAAATGATATTTCATTTAAAGGTGCATGTACATTAATATGAGAAATAATAAGGTTATTTAGGTGTATAACTTTTTCATCAACTGCGTTTAGTTTATGTATTTGATCCCAAGGAAGAAGGTCCAAATCTCGAGTAAAGTTCTGCAAATTAATATTTTTTATATTGCGAATATTTTTGTTTTGTGGAATTTCTTTAGGTTTTTTAAAAGCAAACTTGCAATATATTAAATTATGATCAGATCCAGTAAAATCAATTATTCTAGTTTTAAAGATAGAGAAACTAACAAAAAGTAAATCGATCAATGTAGCACTATTATTACTTATTTGAGTTGGATCATTAATTTTTTGCTTTAAATTAAACAAATCAAATGTAGAAATTAAGTTAAAGGTAATATTCTGACATTGATCAAGGATATTTATATTAAAGTCACCCATAACCAAAATGTCTTTATGCTTAGAATAAATATCTTTTAATATACTTACCATTTGATCCAAAAAAGTAGACCTACTTGCATTGGGCGGTCAATATAAACATCCAATTATGTAATGTTCTCCTTTAATGTGAAGTCATATAATATAATATACAAAAATAAGTATCTCTAAATAAGCATCCATAGGTGTAGAAGATGTCAAAAAAAAATGATTTTTAAAATTTTTGAAAAGAAAATATGCTTTCTTAAAATAGACACACCTATATCAACAGCAGTTTAGAAAATACTATGAAGATAAAAGTAAAATTTCTTATCAAATAAACTATTTTAACCTACAAAGGCAAGCAAATATTAACATTAAGTTTTAAAAGTGGAAATTTTTATGTAAAAAGCTGGGCTCTTAGATGTTTGTTACCAAAGTTATTGAAAACTTTTCAGCGCTGCGATACGTCAACACCGAGCTAAGAGTAAAGTACAAATTAAAACAAAACCAAAAATATAAATTTAGTTTCTCGGAAGTCTTGAGTTTTCAAAGTTTGTATCGGTTTGCAGGTTGCAAGTTTTAACAAACTTCCATAAAACATTAAAAGTTAGAGCTATTATTAATTATAACTGAGAGGCTTGGCAGATTACTGATACTTGATTTAAAATTCTTAGTTTCTTTTAAGGTCCGTTTCTAATAACGAAAAATTAAGTTTTGATTTAGAAAAAAAAATTCTGAAATCATTCAAATGATAGTATTAATATAACCAGAAAGTACTTTGTAAATACTTTGGCGTTAATAATTTATAAAATGAATATTTCTTAATAAAAGTAATCATTTAAATTAAACCATATATTATTTAAATAAAGACCATAATTGCATTAGTAGTGGTACCAGTAATCTACCCAGAAAACTACCCACCATATACGGTACTTAATAGTAACTTTGGAAAGAAAATGATCAAGATCGAATTAGCACTAAAAATATCAGCCAAAAGTTAACAAAGTAAGAAAACCTGGATGATCTTCAAAATAACGATAAGGATATCACTAATTACATCTCAGAGACTAAAGAAATTTAAAATAAAAATAAGACATTATCCTACATCAAGAAAAATAAAAATAAAGGAGAAAAAAATATGCGTGATTACACGAGAGATTCGACAAATCTTTCATTCTTAAGAAATCTAGGTATATCACAATATTAACTAGCGCTTTTTTAACACAATTTATAATATTTGGGATTTATAGCTAATTTATTGACATAACTACATGACATATTTTTATTTACTTATATTTTATTATTATGCAGGTTGAGGAATCGATCACTATGCTATATCTTTAATTCCCTATTCCTAAAATATAGTTATTACATCTATGTAATTGTTTTGTTTTGGAGCGTAAGCTACACCTATAATAAAATTTTAACTCAAATATATGTAATTTTTATTAAGAAAAGTGAACAGAGATAGCAAAAAGAGAGACTTTTTGAGTCGGTAAGTATTTGTGATATATCCTCATGAACCCCTGCTTTTCTCAAAGTCAAATGACTTAATAGTCATTGAGAGAAAATAAAAATGTTTTATATATTTCAGAAACAACAGTTTTCCATATTTCCCTTATTACTATGAATCCGATAACATCAATTTTGATTAAATTCTATTGAAAATAAGAAAAATAGCGTGTTCCGTCTCCATAAACTCTACTCAAAGCAGCGCACATTCAAAATGGTATTTCATTTTTGATGTGCTTTGGTTTTTGACTATTAGGATTTACGATAGAAAATAACCTTGGCTATAATAATCAACTAAATTGCATATTTTATAGGAATTTAAGGTAATTTACTTTTTTCTTGACATATACTTTTATTTTATGGTAATGTTAGGAAATTTTATAACAGTTTCTGGGGAACGAAAAAGGATGGTACAAATATAAAATCAATCTGGTGCAGCTTTTAAAATAATTGTATTATCTTAATCAGAGCAAGTATTGATTAAAAGATAATAATATTTATAAGTTTTACCAGAAAAGGCTAGAAAAAAAAATAATAATATTATATATAATTGTTTTAAGCGATATTTCTATAAGCTAATAAAACTCGAAATTTTAGATACTGAAAATTAGCCAGAAATCTCTATTTTGTCAGGGCTTGTAATAGGCGGTAAACATAAAAAAGAATAAATAGAAAAAAGCAGAACTGATACGTAAAAGCCACTTTAGCAAATTGAAGTACGCGGTTGTGCAATACACAAAACAATTTGCCGATGAAATAGAAAAACTCTTTGTTTCAAACGTGTAGCTGTAATTAATCCTTTTTTTACATAGCAACGATCCCTTTTCAATAGTAGGCTATCTATTTTAATAGAGATAGTGTTTGTCAATAAAACTAAAATGTGAACAAGAATGTAGGATTTTACTTTGTTTTAACTATACGCATAAGCATCTATAATTTATAAGACAACCCAATCAATAAATATACTCCTTATTGATGTAAGAGTATTTTTTTATTTTGTTTTTTAACGTCATTGGTATACTGAGTGATAATTAAAAAAGTTACTTTTTTTATTAGAATATAGAGGTGTATTAAATAATATTCTTCAGTGTTCTTCATTACCTTTGAAGTAATCGCTTAACATATACACTTATGACAGCGTTTTTTAAATCCGCTATCCATCTTTTAATAAAATCTTTTAATAAACCTTTTCTGTGATATAGTCTTTGCCTCCTTAATCATTGCAAATCTCTTAGGTAGGGTAAGCAAAAAAAGCTGTAGGAGGTCAAATCCGGCGACTAGGGTAGTTAGCGCATGAATATAGTAATGTTTTTGGCCAAAAAGTTTCAATCAACGATAAGTAAGCCAGTGCATTTTCATGATACCATCATTTGGTTTTTCCATATTTAGGGATAATTTATTTGTATTGCCTTTTTCAAATAGTCAAAGAGTGCTATTTGACCGTATATCTTGTGGCAGGAATTCCTGATACCTTAGATCACCTAGTCGCAGAAAATATAAGCCTTAATTACACTTGGATTACTTTTTTTGGTCTTGGCTCTCTTATTGGGACGTTTGGGATTTGGTTCCGATGTCATGAGACGCTGACGAATATTATAAGATGGTGACGGATCATACACCAATGATTCGTCACCAGTTTTGACTAAGGCAAGATCATTACTAACCTGAGGTTTCGGCACCTAAAGAATAATTAATTCTAGAATAATTATGAACTCAGAAAATATGACCGTTTATTACACTTTTAATAATAATGATAATAAATATTTTTTATTTGCATAGAAGAAACAAAAAAAAAACAAGTTTACAAAATCTAGCAATAAATTTACACAAATAAAAGGCCTACAAATTCAGAATTCTGCCATGGTAGATTCTGGTCTTTAACATTGTGGCCTTACACTTCATTGAAAAAAAATTGTAATTTCAGTAACGCTCATTAACAGTAACGCTTAACTAATAACTGATTAAATACAGCTTTTTCTTTAATCATATACCTAATAAACCTACATATAAGAGTTCTAAATTCTAAATTTGACAGTTTAACATCAAGCAAAACAATACACACTGCAAATACCCAAAAAACAGATTAAATTTTTTGTTAAATAACAAAAAATAGAAAAATTATTGCAGACAATAAATAAATAAATAAAATGATCCCAATACCAAAAATTTAAATAAATTACTCAAGAAAACAACCATTCAAAAAGTTAAAAAAAAAGAACTTAAATTATATACCCTGCTGATTCATTAGATGTACAATCATCCTCCTACGAAAAGTATTACAAGAAATTGATAATTGGTCCGGATCCAAATTTAAAGAATTTATTTGATAAGCAAAATTGCAAGAAAATGATCGTTTAAATAACTGTATTTTATGTTTCGGAATGAGAATAGTATTTCTTCTTAAATTTAAATGGTTTACATCATTTCTAAAAGTTATTTTTTGATAGAGATAGGGCGGGCTACGATATATTAAAATTTTATAAAAAAATGTTAAAGAATGAGCAATTCTTCGATTATGCATATTAAGCCATCCAAGTTCGTGAAGTTTATGGGAAATGCGGTTTCTCCTACGAATGCCAAATATTAGTCGAATTCAAGAGTTTTGGAGCTTTTGCAGTCTACCCCTATCCTTATAATCAAGACACCAGCCATACACTACATCACAGTAATTACATTGTCAAAGGACCAATGAAGCACATAAAGGCTTCTTAATACCTTTACTTAAATAGTGTCTATGCAAATAAATTAATTTCAAAGCAAGATATGCCTTTTTAAGAATATTAGAAAACGAATATTATCTACTATAAGGCCCAAACTCTTACATTTGTCAACAACTGGAATTCTTTCGTCCCCCAATTTAGTGTTTATACCATTTAAAATATTATTTACATTAGTTCGATTACCTATGAACATTATAGATGACTTCGAAGGATTTAATTTTAATAAATGCTTTAAAGAAACATCACAAATAGCTTGTAAATCTTGATTAATTTTAAACTCAGCCATTTTAAAATCTCCTGGTAAAAATGAATAATATAACTGCGTGTCGTCTGCGTAAAAATGATGGGCACAATGCTTTAATTGAAGATAAAATCTAGACGTGTAAATGATAAAAAACAAGGGTCCTAAAATACTACCCTGGGGCACACCACTTTCAACTTCCAAAGGATCAGATATGTCGTTATCTAATTTAACACGTTGAATCCTATTATTTAAATAAGAGGCAATTAAATTAATAGCAGCATCAGAAAAGCCATTATAATGAAACAAAGACTTTAAAATTGAGTGGCTAACGAAATCAAAAGCTTTAGTATAATCCAACAACACCAGAGCAGAAATCTTACCATCATCCCTAGCCCGAATTACGTCATCAATAACGTCCGCCATAGCCTAAGTACAACTATAATTTGTTCTAAATCCAGATTGCTTAGGTGGTAAAATATCACTATTATTAAGAAAACTACGAATTTGAGAGTCTAGAGTGCGTTCGAGAATTTTTGAAAACGTCGGTAAAATACTGATAGACCTAAATTGACTAAAATCTGTTGGATTATGCACTTTCGGCAATGGCAACACAAAGGCTTCTTGTTGCTTGCTTGCTTTGTTGGTATTTACAAAAGATTTAGGAATTTGCTTCTGCTTTGATGGCAATATTTTTCTTAGTTCACGCCACTTGTCGTTGTATGTACAATTCTCAAATTTATCACTATAAAAAGCCCCTTTTCCGCTCTATGGATTCGAATTCATATATTAAATGAAATGGAACAGCCTCCAAATCCTCTTGAAAGTTGTTTAGGTTTATATCTTTTAAGGATCTATAAGATACAATGTGCGGTTGTACAATAGACTCCATCACATTAAATTCACAAAAAACGCCAAAATGGTCAGAAAATGTAGAGCTTATTATGCCAGATTTCAAAATGCCAACATGATTTGTAAAAATAAGATCTATAATTGAACTAGTGTTGTTGGTCATACGAGTATGCTCGGTTATAAGTTGCTTTAAATCGAAAGTTTTACACAAAGAAATAAGCTGAGTTGCATGACTGTAATTTAATTTAGATATATCAATGTTAAAATCACCTAGACACGTTACATCATTAAAATTTGAAAAAATGTCAATCAGTGTTTCCTCTAAAGTTAAAAAAAAAACTCTGAATATTTGAACTTGGAGGCCTATAGACTATGCCGAAAATGTATGGCTCCTTACTAATAAAAATTTTTACCCATAAACTTTCAAAAAAATCATGACTTTCAGATAAAATAATTTCATATGATAAACCATTCGATTAGTTTTTTTGGTCTAGGCTTCCCTATTGGGACGTTTGGGCTTTGGTTCTGATATCATGAGACGCTGACTAATATTGTATTATGGTGAAGAATGCAGTTTTGACTAAGGCAGGATCATCACTAACCTGAGGTCATGGCACGGTTCTAAAGATTAATTAGTTTTATTCTAGACCAAATTTTTCTGAGCATGTGTATGTCTAAAATATCCCAAAATATTTTATGGTATGAGATAATCAATATGTCGCAACTTCTCTAAAAGTGATTTGACGACTATGCAAAATAAATTTCTTTACTGTTTCAATATTTTTAGGTGTTTGGTATTGCTATTCCGTCAGCAATCTTTGAACAGTTTGTACTATTAAAATTTGTTTTTTATTTATCGAAGGCTCGTCGGTTACCACTGTCAATATTTCAAGTATTTAGAAGCACTTTATTCAAATTTTTGCATAAAATTGAATGCAAATTTTTTAATTAATTCTTTTAATTTAATTAATAAAAGCGCAATATGTCGAGCACAACAAAATACGTCTGGCCTTGTCTCGTATCTGTGAGAAAAAGGTAAATATGCTGTACAGGGTGTTACAGATTAAGTTGCTAATTCTAGCGGTGTTAATACTTAGATGATTTAAAAAATAAATTTTTAAATAAAGCTATGTACTAAACTTTTGGACCGATATTAAGTATATACAGTATTTACTAAAAACGACAAATATGCCCATTAGTATCTAAAGAATTACAAAAAAATCTAGATAGCGATGAAAAAACGAAAATATTATTAAGAAATACATTAATTATGGCAAACAGTTTTGACAGATATTTATTTCAGTACACGAATGTTGACTTAATTTAAATCTTAATAACATGAAACTTGAAAACCTAACATAGAACGTATAACTATTATGGTAAATTTCACAAATGCTGAGTTTGCTGATATGCGTTACCTGTACGAGCATCCATTTGAAGCCAGACGAGCGTTTGTTTGAAGAAAAGTGTTTTCCAAAAAGAATAATTTCGGATGCCCGAACGTTTTCAGGAGCTTACACAAAGTTATGTGAAACGGGATCTTTTAAATCAATAACCTATCTAAAACGAGAGCACCATACTGTACGAACACCATAAACCAAGAAAGCTGTTTTAAATTTATTTGAAGAAAACTGTAATAAATATTAGAAAAATTGGGAATGTTTTAAATATTACTAATGTTCTAGTATGGAGAATTCTTCTTGGTGATTTACCATATCCGTATCATATCCAAAGAGTCCAGGTCCTACTTTCTCGAAATTGTTCATCACGAGTAAATTTCTACCAATGGCTTATTCAAATAGTTGCTGAAAATTCCTTATTTAAAATAAAAATTTTATTCACAGATGAAACTAATTTTTCCAGGACCTCCATAAGAAACCATTTAGATGTTGAAGAAAACCCGAATGGCATCACTGAATCACACGATCAAGAGTAATTTTTTGTATATGTATGTGCTGAAATTATTGGTGAATATTTAATTGGGCCTTATTTTCTACCAAGTAGCTTATATGGAAATATTTATCACCAATTTCTTAAACAGGATTTACAATTTGCTAGATGATGTCCCGATTTTCACACGACATCGCATGTGGTTTATACATTATGGTGCATCTGCCTACTTTAGTGTCATTTTCAAATAAAAATTATATCAGTCGTTGTATAGGGCTTGGTCACCTAGATCCGCAGATCTAAACAGTCTCAACTTTTTCCACATCAGTACATACTGAAGAGGAATTAAGAAATCACATAATAGCCTATTGTGACACTGTCAGAAATACTCCAGGCATTTTTCAAAGAGTACAAAACTTAATGAGAAGAGCTAAAGCAAGTAAAGGTAAAAGTCATAATTTAGCTATGATCAACGGGCAAAGTTTTGTGTACCTCCGAGTATGAATTCTTTTCAGAAATGTTTGTTTCTGATGCCATCAGCAAGTAGATTTCAGCCTATAGATCACAAAAATGCAGTATTACGATAAGATCTAAATTTAGGATTATACGTTTTTTTTTATACTAGAACAAATATATAATAATATATTTTACCTGAGAAAAGACAAATTTTTGAAATTTTCATAATTTAAATTTTAAAATTTTAAAAATTTTTATTTTTCATGTACCTCTAAAAGTATGGTTTCTTTCCACAAAACATTCATTTTTTTGGATTTTATTTTTGAAAACATCAGACGGTAGACCTTGTCTTATGTAAAAAGTACCTTACTTTGTATCTTAGTAGATTTTTGAGAATAAGAAACTTTACTAATTTTATTTTTATGATCACACTTCACAAATTGCAAGAAGATCGGAATATGATATTTAATTAGAAGAGAAAAAAAATTAAAATTTTGAGATTTCCCAGTTCTGGCTAATCTTTTTTGAGCTCAAAAATTTTCAGTATCTTGGAAATCGTCTTCACGTTAAATAAATTATTTTTATTTGAATCTACAAGATCTTATCTTGAAACTACAGTTATATAAATGCTCACCCTCTTATAATATAAATACATTACATAAATAAGTAAAAATTAGGATATGAAGTAAAAACTTTTTTAATAAAAGGAGCAAAACTAGAAGGTGTGATCGAGTAAAATCGAGTGAATGAGTAAAATTCATATGAGTAAAACATCAGGCTAAATTCTGACAATCATAACACTCGTTTTTTCGTCATACCGTCAACAAATTATTTTTGACGAATATATTTTTTTTATTTTTAGCTGCCTCACCAATATGTGTTTCGCACCTATAAAAAAAGCTAGTGTTAAATACACATTTTATGTTGACACTCGAGACATAAAAACCGAAATTTCAAGGGTAAAAGGGAGGGACGCTAAATTAAAAATGACCTTTTTTTGGTCGTTTTAATTAATCATTTTGGAATTGCGTGTAGGGTAAAAGCCGCCTCTGGTACAATGCGGGTATAAAAAAAGACGCTGTTCAGGTAAAAAAAAAGAGTAAACGTATTAAATGAAGTTTATTTTAATTTTTTTTTAAATATTTTTAATTAAATTTTCGAGAATTTAAGAGTTAAGTAAGCTTATAAAACATTTTTTTTACTCAAAAAAAATTAAGTAAATACCTTTTAAAACGCATTATTGTTTTTTAATGCTATCTTTAAAAAATAACACTTAAGCACAACTTAATATAAAAAACCCAAAGGTCTTATATCTCTTGATCTTAAAAGCTACTTAAATATTAATTTTCAGATACTATACTTATAAGCAAAGAGAGCTAAGTAATTTTTTTTTTTTTTTAGGAAATATTATGATCTTTACTTCTTTACCATAGTTTTACAAATCCGTTAGAGCAATTTTATAATGTAAGTTATTTTTTCGATTTTCTTTTAAGCTTTTAGTTAAATCAAGATACTCAAGCTAGTCAGTAAATAACAAAAAATGCTACCTGCTCTTAATTATGCTCATGAGAAACGACAACCCCGACTTCACTAACCAAGTCAAAGTAAAATGTAAATCAAGTCTCTTAAACTGTTGCAGTAAGCACCGTCTGGAGTACTAATTTCTTCCAGAAAAAATATATGTTAAACGTCTATAGTTATTCCAAAACACTTTCTCTAATGAATGTTCATTAGGGAATATATGACAGTCACCTTGTTGAGGTTGTGGTTCTATAAGTGTCTTGGTAACTTCTCTAGTTGTAATAAACCTGATCTTAAGCTTAGTTTGTAATCAGCAATATCTTGTGACCTTGGTAAAGCCTTTGCACATATTCACGTGGTTTTCCTTACCTAGCAAGAAGATCTGAATGGGGTTGCGTAGGTAATCTGTTGTCTTTGAGCAAAGATCTAACCGTTGGATAGAGATATTATGATAATCTGCATTTTGAGTGTCAGACTTGGGATAGTCGTTTCTGAGTGTCCAATTTAGTTTATACAGTTGTTCCGGTTGGAACTCCCGATATTATGTTAAGCGCAAGGTCAACAAAAACATAATATCGTGTTTATGTATATAGTGAGGGATAAGAAGGAACTGATTCTAGATAATTCTGACCATAATGTCACTCATACGGACCCACCGTACCCCCAAATTACATTAAAACTAAAAATCCTCTAAAGCCTTTAACCAGTTTTCTTTGATGTTTGTCATATTTCCATTGTCTACTTAAATGAATCATAAAGAATTTGTTTGGTCAACTCATCATATTCTTGGTATTCTCTAGAACTTAAACATTTTACAAATTTTCAGGTAATAAATCTGCAGTAGTGTTTAATAGTGTGTATTCTTAATAACTTTAGGAATGCTTCTATATTCTTTTTTAAGGTAATTATCTCTTAGGGTTTTTATATAGCATTTTTAGGTATTAGGAGGACTAATTCTCGTCCAACGGATATGCTGATAAATGTTGAAGACTGCTTCTTTATAACAACCCAAAAAGTAACCTCACGACATAAATAATAATTTTCCGCATAAAAACATACAGTTATGTTAAAAACGCGCTAATATGACTCACTTGCACCCAACAAAAAGGAAACTTATCTTCTAGCTAAGGATTCTGAATAAATGTGCGTTTAGCAGTGCATTGAAAAATGTATATTCGGCAAAAATAAATTCGGTCATTTGATAATGCTACTCTAAATCTTTTAGCAACATTCAGGGAATAATCAGCAATTTGAATATTCTTGGAGCAGTTTTTTGGTAAATTCACGAATTACATTATTTTATTAAATTTTGTCTAAATGGTAAAAGCATCACAGTACTACATACAACTTTCCACACTTGGAACATGCCAATTGATACTACTTATATTCATTTTAAGACTAAAGTTAAAACTCTAAATATCGTTAGTTATTTTTGTATAAAAAAGTGTTTCCTAGTAAAGATAGTAGTAGTAGTAACCTATTTGACTAACATTTTTACTTAAAAAATCATTATTGTCACTAATTTCAAGGCATCTAGTGATAGATGTTTTTAAGACTTAATTTTCTAATAGAACAGAGTAAAAAAAAATATTTTGTTGTCATTACATCTCTTACAATCTCAAACTATTCTCACCGTACTTAATGCTTTTCATTTACAAGTGATAGACGCCATACATGTGGGAACATCTTATTTAATCTGCAACAAAAACTTCATTTAAACTGCCCATTTTAACAAGTAAATATGCATTCTGTAAACAAATACCATAAGAAGAAACCAGGTTTGCGTGGAATGCCTTATATCTCGAACCTACAACGGCGATAATGGCCCCCAGGTATATAAAAGAAACCGCTACCTGACCCCGCAATGGCCGCCTTTACATCTACCAGCATCCGAATGACTTTTTTTTTCTTTTTCTCGCATACTGAACTGCCGATAATCTTCTCCTTTTAGCCTGTTCATTTAGACGTGCCGCACTCGTATGCGCTTTTTCGCCTGCTTCTTTTATGGCGAGTCCCGTGACAAGTTTCGTCTGTGTCGCTTCCATGCGACCTGGATTTATTCGAAAGTTGTCTCGGAGGTATAGAAGAAAAATGGGCCCTAATAGAATTTTAATGTTCTTTTCATGAAACTGAGCCCTACCGTTTTGAATATTGGGTTGGCTCAATATGAATTTTATATGTTATTAAATTTATTTAAAAAAATTTAGAAAGATATACTTAAAAAATATTATTTTGCACTAAACACGTAAACTATAGAAAAAAATTAAATGTATTAAATGTATTTAATTGGGCATAACTTAAATGGATACGATTTATACTATTTGTAAAATGAATTATTAAATATAATTAAAAATATCAAATTTGGTGAAAAGAAAAATATTACTGTACTGAATAAAAAAAAAGAATATTATATAATTTTTTTTTTTACATTTTGGGCTTAGTCGAATAGCTTAAATTAAAAAAAAGATTAGGTCTTTGATTGACTGAGATATTTTTATTATATAATTTCTTGTGTATAATAAATTGTTTATATTTAATAAAATGTGAAATAAGGACTAAATAAATCCAAAACGAAACACGACATAGTAAAAATAGAAACTGGGTTTAAAACAACAATACGAAATTGGAAATCTTTTGCTACTTATTTTAGCCATTAGAGAAAAAATGGCTAAAAATATAGTTTTATATGGAGATATTATGTTTGACACACCACAAATAAATAACACGCCATTTCTAAAACCGACTAATGAATCGAAAGTTGCTAAAATCATACATAACTTAACAAATCATAAGGCACCAGGCTCAGATGGTTTGGAACCAGAAATATTTTTTTTAAGTACTTAGTTCAACCTTTGGTATATTTGGTGAATATATATTTCATAGAGGGTTGTTTTCCTATAATTTTAAATGTTGCAGTAGTCAAACCATTATACCTTACCAATGTATAAAGCAAGAAAGGAAACAAAAATATGAAATTAAAGATCAAATTTAGTTCTGAAAACAACAAGCAAAATCTTTGAAAAAATTATTAAAAGTTGGTTGGATTTCTTAACAGGTTCGGGGTTTTATCATATCGGCAATATGGTTTTAAAGAAGGGAGTATGACTGAATACGCATTGGCAGACCTTTTGCGAACACTTTGCTCTAAATAGTAGTCAAATCAAGTAAACATGGGAGTTCATCAGGCAACTGTTATAGGGCCGATTTTGTTTTATTTGTATATAAACAATATTCTTGGGATCTATTCCTCAAGAAATATCATTTATTTTGCTGATGATTCAGTGGTTATCTATAAAGACAAGTCTTGAGAGGCTTTAAAACTAAAAGTTGAAAATGGCTTATGCTATCTATTTAAATGGCTTAATAATTAAAAACTTATTATTAACTGTAATAAGACTTTTTTTATGCCATTCGGATGCTGACTCATTACCACAATTTACTGAATTAACCATTGCCTTGCCAGACAAACGTATATTCAAATATTTAGGTGTAATACTCGATTCACATCTAAAATCGTATAATCATATTCAGCATATACTAAACCAATTATGATCAGGCATTATATTATTATTAGTAAAGTTAAAGAATTGAAAAAGTATTTTGATATTCTATTTCTTAAGCAACTGTACACTACCGTAATTCAGTCATATCTAACATAGGGCATCCAGTTAAAAGTACATTACGATAACGTTATGACATATACAGGGTGTTCATTTGAAATCTTCCCACCACAGATTTATCGAAAACCACTGTTAAAAAAAAAAACGCTGAAATACTTCAAAAGGTTTGTCGAGGGGGACAACTTTCTAACCTAAAATTACTTCACCCCCTTTTACCCCTAAGGGTGTCAAATATTTAAAGGTCATCCCCTTAAAAATTTTAAATGGCAAGGGGTATCGAGTATTAGCTTGTTTAAAAGGTCTTTCGAAGTCTTTTATATTGACGTTTGATTTTTTTAAATCGGTCGATTCGTTTTCGAAAAAATTAGAAACATCTTTGTTTATCTTAATTCGTTCAGATAGAAAACAAAAACATGAAAATATCAGTTTTTATTTCAATAAGTGTTCAAAATGTTGCCCGTTTTTGGCCAAACGATAATATAGGCGATGTTTACATTCCTGACAGACATTTTCAAAAACATGTTAGGGAAATCATAGCAGCAGTCGATGATGCGTTGATGAAGTACATCCAAACTTTTAGGTTGGGGAGTAAACACAATAAATTTCAAATGACCCCATAGAAAAAAGTCTAACGCCGTTATATCAGGAGATCTAGCATCTATCCATTTATCTGGAAACTCGTCGTCTAGCCATTGCCGAACGGGAAGAACATAGTGAGGAGGAGCGCCGTCTTGCTGGAAATATATTTCAGCCTCACCAAGTATAGGGTTTGCATCATCATCGATTTGGTTTTCATCGAGGTGTCTCCATTTAAATTTCCGTTAATAAATAATGGCCCAATCACTTTATTTCCTAAAATGCCTGTCCATACATTAATTTTTTGAGGGTACTGGGCATGCGTTTCTACAAATGCATGAGGATTTTTATTGCTCCAATATCTGCAGTCATGCTTAATAACAAATCCATTTAGATAAAATGTGCATTCATCGCTGAAGCAGATATTCTTTACATGAATAGTATTATCATTAATCGCTTCAGTCGTTTTTTTCACAAAACTCAACTCGCCCATCGAAATCGTCTTCGGTTAACTCTTCATTTTCATTTTGAATGGATGAAATTTATGAAGTTTGGTAACTGTGTGAACAGAGCCTAGTGAAATACCAGTGGCAGCAACAATTTTGCGTAATGAAGTATTAGGATTTATTCCAAAATGACTAAAAACTTCAACTTGAGCGGCTTCATCCAAAATTCGCCGATGATCACGTTTTTTATTTGCAACAGATCCAGTTTCAGTAAACTTAGTAACAAGGTCCAAAACATACCTATGCGAAGTTATCTTCTCCGGATATCTGGCGTTAAACGTGACGGCAGTTTGCCGAACAGATTGATTTTGGGTACCATAAATTAGAATAATTTCCACCCTTTCGGCTAGTGTGTAAACCATCTTGGAAGTAAAATCTTCAATTTAACAAACAAATTTTCTGAGGGGCAGGGTGAAAGGTGGTGAAGTAATTTTAAGTTAGAAAATTGTCCCGCTTGACAAACCTTTTGACGTATTTCGGCGTTTTTTTTTTTAACAGTGGTTTTCGATAAATCCGTGCTGAGAAGTTTTCAAATGAACACCCTATATATATGCCCGAAAGGTTATGCTTCACTTTCCCTAGATTTTCTAACAATAAACTTAATTTATTTATTCAAGGCAAAACTTAAAAAGTGGATATTTGGCTATTATAATAATAATAGTGAATTTAATAGTAATTAATTTATATTTCTTTCAAAAAATGAGAACCTCGGGTATTACTCCAAAAACCTAAATATGACTCTTAAGACCTATAATCTGAGTTACCGTAATTTTTTTGTGCAACCCAATTTAGACTATATGCATGTAAAACTTCTAAATAAAGCTTTAAATTAAATTAAAAGCAGCTTAAAATAAAATAATAAGAAAACAAGTAATAAATCTGTCAGTTTTTGTCCCGATACATTTTTATAATTGTAGCTAGTTTCAATATTTTTAAATGTACTGTGATTAGTTGTATAAATACATATTTGTCGGTCTATCGATTGTAAATCTTTTAGCTGTAAGTATCTAATTTTTTTATTGATTTTATTATTTTTCACTGTTCTATTTTGTAAATTTTATTCTTTAGATTATGCTATTTCTTTCATGAACAAAAGTAACTTGTATAGGTTCTTGATTATTTATTGCCTTCTTACTTTACCTAACTTTTATTTTTATGCTTGAATAAACTTATTATTATGATTATTTTATCTGAGATGCAATTGATTGAATTTAAATTAAGACTTTTACTAGCCATTCCATAATTTTAATATTTTTATGTGTTCAAATCTTTGAGTCTAAAAGATAATATTGTCCTTTTAGGCACTAGGATAATCTGTCATTATTAAACTCGTCAGGAAACTTTTCATTACGTACCTTAATTATTCTCTTACTCAATTAATATATTCTTTTGTAAACACGACTTGAAAGTGAATCTAATAATCTAGCTGGTTTTCATGCATTACGTATTGTTGACGTACTTACTTTTTTACGAGCAATATTGTACTAAATAATTTAACAGTGTTTTGATTAGCCTTAGAAATTTTTTTAGTATAGAGCACTTACAGTAATATTGGTTCACAAGTACAGTAGACAATCTTAAGAAAAAGTTATTCCATTAACTTAATGTATGATACGAACTTTATTTATCTTATCACCAATAGAAAACAAAATCAATGCTTTTAAGGCAAGCACGTTAAAAATTCATTATTGATTTCTAAAATTTTTAAGTGAATATCATTGGAATTTTATACGAATAGAACTAAATCAAAATGCTTTTAACCGTATTTTATATTTTTATACGAAAAAAGACAAATAATAACAGCTACAACAGTTAGTGAATAAAAATATTAAAAAAAAAACTTTTTGTGATTAACATTATTTTTAATTTTTTAATTAAATACATTATTTGATAAAGAGCTAAATATTTGCAACCATAACCATTTATATAAAATAACTAAAAAATTATATTACATTTTACCAGTTATTTAAAAATTATATACTATTATGAAAGTTGTTGGCATTTTTTTTGGCAACAAAAAATCATTAGTTTATTATAGATATATTGAAAGTAATAATCAGTACTTTTGCACTTTTCGACATTTTAAATTAAACATCTTATATGAAGTTTAAAAATATTTTTGGAAGGAATGGAAATATAATTTTTTCTTAGACGGCTATCCTAATTTAGAGAAAGATATATAACTAGGCTCTAATGCTTTTCTTTTAATATTTTTCTTATATTTTTTTACCTTTATTGGTCTTATTATGTTAACAATACTAAAACATATTAAATATTAAAAATTTTGTTGACATTTAAAAATCACATTAAGCGAAGTAAAAAAGCATGACAAAATAACATGATATTTAAGTTTTGCCACTCTTATAATGGGCAAATCGATTCGCGCTCGTTTTTATCGCGTGCAGGTATTAAAAGTAATTTTCTAGATAGTGAGAGGAATATTTCTAGGAAAATTATAAGGAATTAAAAAAAAAAGAAATTTATGGAGCAATAAAGTTCAACCATAATTTTTGCATAACTTGATAACACTTTTTTTTAAAACACCTATTTAATGTATATTTGCTTACGGAAAAGTTGTTTATATAGCCAGTACAAAGATTTATTGAATAATCTTTAGACGATTGTGTGGACAGCTTTCAGAAAAAATCTTTTAAAAATTAGAATATTAATCTAATATACGATTTATTAGCCATATGCCATAAACGCGCCAGTCAAACTTCAAAAAGTCAAATGATATATGTATTTTATTAAGTTTGTGAGTAAAAACTTTAAGGACCTACTCATTAGTAAATCCAATAATTATAAAATTAAATATGAAGGTATATGATATAATTTCAATTTTCTATAAAGTGAATAGTCTTACTGCACGGCGTGACTTTTGTTGACACGACAGAGTTGCGCAAAAAAAAATTTAATTCCAAAAGGTCATATAGACAAAAAACTATTTATAATTGTCTAAAAATATTCAAAAAGCTCGCTAATAAAATGTTTTAAATTATTAGCACAAATTAAATATTTAAGTTTATTTTGACACCTAGTGGACCTATTTGAATTTAAAATAACAATTTTCAAAAAGTTTTCATGGCATTTAAAAGAGATCTCTAACGGAACATTCAAAACAAGTCTATTAAAGTTTAAACCTAAATGTTCTATATTTAACTGGCGAATTTATGTTGTTTGAAAGTCTGGCTTAAAAAACCTTTTATGTATACAAAGTCGTTGTTTTTATTTGAAAGAACTGATGATAGAATATTTACCTAAGAGCTTTACTTCTGAAAGCATTTACTTTTTTGGTTTTTATTTAGATACGAGGGCAAATTCCAAAAAATATATTATGGAAAAATTAATTTATGAAATTCCTAACGAATTAAATCCTAATTAAATATTTATTAAACCTCTAAAAGGAAGTCTTACGATACATATATGCCAGTATGTCTTAAGGCAAATGAAAACCAAATATACACAGAATGTTAAATAAATTTATAGTAGAAACATTCTGGGTATGAAGCCAAGAAGGTTAATACTGTTAAAGTAAAACTATATAATGAACAGGCAGGTTACACACGTTATACACAAATCCCTTAAATAAAGGATTAAACTAATGTTATCCTTTTGCAGAATTACCACACCGGAAATATTCGGTTTTAGTTAATTTTCGTACTACGCTATATGCTTACAGGTCTCTCGCATGTTTTACATGCATCTTTAGTAAAATGCTAGGTAACATTCAGCTAAAATGTTTGGTAAAATCGGACTTGTATTTATGTTGTGTGGTCTGCTCAGATTTGTAAGGGTGAAACTTCATGCATAAAGAGTAATTTGAACGCGATATGTTTTTCTTTTAATGTTTTTTTAAGTTTGATATAATGGTTAGTATAGTAAAAGGTGTAGTTCCTAAATATACTTATAAAACTTTTACGAAAAAATAGTAATATGTTTAACTAATTTGTTTAATAATAAGAATATATAAAAGTATTTTATAATTTTTTAAATATTAGTTTCTAAAATCTATTAAACCGTTGGCGGTAGTAATAAAATAAAAAGAAAGATGGTGCTACCCTAACTTATTGTTGTTGCCAATGTACCGATTTTTAAAATGTTTAAAAAAATTAGATCGGGAATAACGTTTCCATTAACTGACCGCCTCAATACGCTGATTTAATACCGATTTTAAAAAAATACCTTAAAAAACTGTTATGATAATTTGCCGTTATCGTAATCTAGGCCTTAGACTGGATACTTAACTTATGTGTAATAATAATAGTAGTTATTGTGAAAAAAAAAATGTTATCCTTAAGACGTTTATATTCATACACGCACTACATTTCTCTAGAAGATTATCTATCTTTCTTCTTATGCTGTATATAGCCCATTCTTGGATTTAGTCAAAATAAGAAGAACTTAAACAATTCAACCTTATTTCAATGAATGAAATCAAATTTATTTTTAATAACACTTTATATATTCTTTACAAAGCATACAGTAGTTAAGAAAATAGAATAATCGTAAGCAAGTTATTAGTTAAATAACTTAATTTTTAATATATATTTTTTTAATTAACGATTCAAATAAGGTTATATGGTTTGTAATATTATTGGGTTTAGTGATCAATAAAATAAAAGTCTAGTCGACATTTTGCAAAATATCAGTGTTATTCTACAGCCACATGTAGTTAGTAGGCAGGTCAGTTTTTAAAGGCGGTTAAAGGCTGTTGAGACACTTGCACCACCATACCAAAGATCATAGTTCTGATAAAAGGTTTTCCAATAAGACGTGTTTTATTGAATAGCCCGCTATTTCGATAGATGTCACTTTTGAAGCTGTCATTTTCTGGCATTTGTCAAGTAGAAACTACGCCATTAATAAAAATTGAATCATGCATGCTTCAACAACGCCTTAAAATTGTTAAAATTTGCTAAAGACGGTTTGTAAAACTTGAACATTTTTGAGTCATCGTAAAGCACCTTGTCGGACCGCAATATAAGATTTGGTAAAAAAAAATTGAGCTGTTGGGACAACATAGTCGTGTGTAGAATAAAATGTGCACGTCGCTTAAGAACAGCCAAAAATATTGCTACTGTAGCCTAAAGTGTTGAAGAAAATCCATTGTCCATTGTTTGTGCATTCCTCGTCTTTCTTTGGAATTAAGCATCCCTTAAACATCATTACACCCTATTTTGCATAAATATTTGTATCTAAACGTCTATTAAGTTTAACTAACTTGAAAACTTAAGCCGAGCGATTATCAAGACAAACTATCTTGAGTGATAAGGCCCATTTCTACCTAGATGGCTTCGTCAATAAGCAAAATTATTGCATCTGGAGCTCGGAAAGACTTATTGTTGAAAAGCATTTTTCTCCTCAACGTGTGACTCTTTGGTTTGGTTTATGATCCAGCGGAGGATTGGACCTTACTTCTTCAAAAATGAGTCTGGAGCAATAGTTACAGTGAATGGATTATGCTATCGCGAGATGATTAATAATTTTTTATGACCGGAATTGGATGGTATTGATTTAAACAATAATTCAAAAAGGCAGCGCTACGTGCCACACAAGCAATGAAACCAATGATGTATTACGAGAAAAGTTTCCGGACCGATCTTTCGAAGAGCTGATCATAATTGGCAATCGAGTTTTTGTGACAACACCTTGAGACTTCTTTCTTTGGTTGAGATTTCTTCCTTTGGGGCTACGTGAAAGAGAAAGTTTACGCCAATAGCCCAGCATCAATTCAAGGCCTCAAAGATAGAATTCGTGAGGCTATTGAGAAAATAGGGCAGCCACTCTACGATTTGGCTATCAAAAATTTAATAAAAAGGATATGGTCCTATACGTGGTCGTGGTAATCATTTGGCTTATGTTATTTTCCATTAATAATGGCATACTTTTCACTTTATAATGTAATAAATATCCGATCCTTTGTCTTAAAAAAATGCATTTTTCATTCAATGTCAAAATGTCACCTCCTACTGGAAAACTCCTAAACATATGTATATAACCAGGCATCTACTCCAGAGTGCTATTATTGTTTTCTTCCTGAATATAATTTTCAGTTTCTGTTTTATTATCGCAGGGATTTTATCTATATTATTTCCCTTGATTAGAATTGTCAGATAATCTGGATATGACATATATTTAAACGATGATAAATAAGTCACCAAATAAGTGACCACATCTCTAAATTGCTTTAATCTCTAAGCAGCTTTGTTGGTGATACCTTATACCAGGGCGGACTCATAGAGAGTATTTGACAATTTAATGTTCATGTGCACCGTCTATGTCTAGAATGGCTTCAACAGCATCTTCTTTATTTTTCAGAAATGTGCTGATACTGGTGATAACTCAACTGGTTGTTTATTTACCTAGCTGATAGGCATAATGATGTGCATTTAGGGGTCGCAAAGTATGTGCTAATCTTCTTACAACAGTTTATCATTATTTAGCAATAACGCCTAAATGGTCTAGATAATCTTGCCTTCTGCTTCCAGTCTTAGATATATAGATAATCCTAGTAAGGAATCCTTTTCTTACCAATTTATTTCAAATGTGCTCTTTATTTAATTATTACAATATACATTGCTTTTATTTCAAAACCCTTAATAACTTCTTAAAGAAAAACGTCACTTACAATATACGAGGAGCCGTTTAATTTTAGATTTGACAAAGTTCTGTCAATCACCTCCAGGTAACCTTACTTTGGTATGTCATTGTAAGCAGCATTAAAATGTCTAATTAACAGTACTAAAAAAATTAAATCGGTTGACGTACCAGCGAACAGTGAGCTAAATTGTCTCGTAATAATGAATATTTGATCGACGTCATACTTTGTTATATCAAATGGCTATCCTATAGACGATGAGCAGGTGGGTGGAGCCTAACGAAATTTTTAGTAGTGCTCGCAGTGGCCGCTTGGCAAATCAACTCCTGTGCCGAAACATAAACATTGATAAGCGTGAATTTCAAAGGAGGAAATTAATTTGGGAAAATCCCATAATAGTTGATGTTTGGCACTTGAAATTAATTTTCCCACTGCATATTTTAATTTTATGCTTATGATAAAAGTGAACGATTAGTGTTTGCGAAGTAGTGCGTGGTATAAAAGCGTCCGGAGCATAGCCGAATGCCGTAAAAGCGATCGACAGATATTGACGATCGGTGCTATAGCCCGAATAAAAAAAAAGTGAATAGATATTTTTAATTCATCGTCCATTATTCTAATAACTTAACCAACACAGAAGGAGTAACATTTTACTCATTTTCAGCTCGTCTCAAAAAACGAGACCACAAAATGAATTGAAGCTCTAAAAAGAGTAAAGTTATTATTTTGTTGCTTTCTGACCTCTATGAGAAAAAATGCAGCAGCTAATTTACTATTTAAAATTTTTTGTCTGCTCAATACTTGTTTTCGAAACATCGCGATAACTTCGAATGTAGTAGAGAAGTGCATACAAATATTTTCAATGCCTTTTATATTTGGTTATGCAAGTGCGAGACAAGCCCGTCACTTTTTGATCAATGTAATGCTATAGTAGGAAATAGAAAATTACACAATTTGACTAACATACAATTATGCAATTATTGCTTACATCGAGTACAACACAGTATACTTTTAAAGTCACTGAAGTTTGACGTACACAATTGGCCTTAATGCTCAATCTTCCGTTCTGTTTTTTCTCACAAACATCCCTCAAGTAAGGATATTTAGCTTCAACTAATTTTTTGCTCTTCTTCTTTATCGCCTTGCAAAATTTTACGTACACAACAATTGTCAAGAATCCGGGCTTAAAATTATAGTCCGTTGTGCCAAAAAAGTATTGCACCTGCAACGTACATTTTAGAACGGGATTAGTGGGATAATACATACTTATGTTGATTTGGATGTGCGATTATTTACTCTTGTCATACCTCAATTTACAGCAAAAAAACACTACACATGAAACTGGTACTTATTAATTTGTTCCACTGATAAATTGTCTGTTTACTATGTATTGTTTGTTAGTTTGTAAACACTTTTCTTCACGAGCTCATACGCGATTACGCCAATAACACATGGTTCCACACAGGAGTCAGATTACTGTTCGGCCAGTGGCGGCGCACACGACGACTCGCTCATAGTCTACAGTGAGAAACATTTTTTAAAAAAATGTCTTTTATTACCACACATTTTTGCTTACTATTCTCTTATACAACTGTGACAACAAATCTTTTTATTTGGTTAAATAGGAGTTTGTACGCCCTTTAAAATGATTATTGTTAACATATGAAAATGATTGCATTACACATAGATATTGCATACAATGTATTACACATAGGATAGCCATTTAAAGTACAAAAGTTTGATGTCAATAAAATATGCATTATTCCCAGACATTTTTGGTCACTAGTCGCTGGTACGATACTTCAACCGATTTAATTTTTTTTGATGACTGACAGAACTTTGTCAAATATAATTTATACGTATACTTTATGTATAAATATATAATTATTCTTTTTATTATAAACAGCTAAACGTATAATCCAGAAATTAATTATATTATTTAAAATTTTAAAATAAAAAATTCTAAATCATTAAAATAATAATAATAATAATAATAATAATAATAATAATAATAATAATAATAATAAAAATAATAATAATAATAATAATAATAATAATAATAATAATAATGTGTGTGACTTCCGTGAACCTCCAGAACTTTATTAGTGCGTCTTGGCATGCTAAGAGCCAAATTTTTAAGCTGATAACTTAAAAGGCAAGTTTTCCCATAATTGGGGCAGTATTCTTACTAAGTCCTGTCTGTATTCTTACTAAGTCCCTGTTATTAGGTTGCAGTTGATGGTTACGAAGAGCAACAATATTTTGGAGCATATCCCAGGCATGCTCAATTGGACTTTAGTGTAGAGAAAGTGTGTAGCTTATAATGCAAAATACCCAAATTTTGAAGCGCATTTCGAACATTCACAGTGCGATGCGGGGTGCATTATAATCTAAAAAAACAACATTTGTCCCGGCTGCTTGCCTTATTGGTTTAACGGTATCGCATATGGTGTTAGAAGCATAAGGCAATCCTGTATTGTTTTGGCATATTTAGAGAGGTGTACGATGACTTAACGCGATTCCTACTCAAACCATAAAAAAAACACGTTTAAAGGGATGCACTTCTTGGACCAAGTTGCGATGTCGAGGTGTTTGCTGACTTCTACAGACTCTTAAGGACCTTGAGTCGATGCAAACCAAAATGAGATTCGTCAGTAAAAAAGGCAAAATTCCATTCTGCAGCCCAAGTCTGTGCTTTGTGCCTCCATGTAAGGCGTACTCCACGAAATGCTCTTCGGGCAAATAAACCACTGTCGCGCAGACGATTTCTCAGTGTTCTTATAGATATTGAAACTCCTAAGTGATGTTCGAGCTAACGTCGTAATTGTGTTGCAGGGACATTTGGGTTTTTTCTTATACTGAAGGTCATGTTATGATCTTGTTGCTGTGTAATGCACCTTCTACGATCTTGTCCACGCCTCCTCAAGACTCTTCCTGGTTCTCTAAAACGATTCCACTGCCTGCTTAGAACACTTTGTGATGTTCTGAACTCATGCCCCGCTTCATTTATCGCATCCAACTGCTCTGTTGGCTTTCGCGAGTGTTAAATGTCTTAATAGCAAGGTAAAAAAATTTACTTTTAATTTACGACTGCTCTTGCCTAAACCAAGACTTCTGAAACTAAAGACATCAACTAAATTCATTCTAGCAAAATAGCGTGTCTATTTAATATTCGGATAGTAATATATTTTAAAACATTCTTTAGAATAACAAGATTTACACCGCATTCTAACCGCAATACGGCAATACAATAATTTACACTACAACTAAAGATATACTTATATCCTCTAATTTTTTCTGCCAGTGTACATATAGCACTGTACATATCTTTACCTGGAAGGTTTATCTAAAGCCTATATGTTCTTTGAAAATGTGTTTATTTATTTTATTAGGTTTCACATATATATATACACACACATTTCAGGATATTCTTTAAACGCGATTCACATAAAAACGTGATTTGCATCTTTATGTTTTTAAATATGGTATACTAGCTTTTCCAAATATAAAAAGATGATACAGAACAAATCTTCGTGTTTAAATATTTATATGGTGAGGAGCTCTAAGCTTTATAACACATATATACTATGTGTTCAGATTTATTAACACAGGTTTAGTGTTACTGAATTTATACGAAATAGTAAATTACAGAACACAAATTTAATTAAATTTCTCTTTTTTTTCCACGCCCATACAATCCCCTCTATTTTTAAGGTCTTTGCACGAACGAATAAAATCGACCATGTCCCGTTCAAAAATTACATTTTACCGGTGATAATCCTAACAATTATAAGCCCGGTAAAAATCCTGCGATCCGAATTTTTAATTTGCCATTGGATATACGTCCATATCGCTAACATACGTTATTTGGGTATTCCAAAATGGCGCGCGAAATGATAATGTCAATATTTTCGGCAAATTAGCGAATTGACATTCTTTATAATAGGGGCCACAGGATATTGATTTGTTCGTTCATTGACAGGTAATTCTCTTTTCAAATACTCATTTTAGTGTCTATTTGTACGGTTTAGTTATAATCAAATTTTACGTTATCCTGGAAAATTGACCCTATTGGGTCGTTCTTCAAAAAAACAAAACGTAATTGTGAAATTTGATAAGGATGACTATTGGAATAAAGTTATATGAGTTGTATAAATTTGCAGTTACAAAAATAAACTTATACTTTAAGTTACATAAATTTTAATTGTTAAAGAAGAAATGTTGGGCTAGGATCAAACCGTTGAAAAGCCATCGTAAATGTCAATGTTAGTTATGCATTTTTTATCCAAAAACTTGTAAAGAAATTCTGTTGTTAAGAATAATACAACATAAAGAGCTTTAATAATATTTGAATAAATCAGATAGTAATAAGTTAAACAATTAATACATAATAAAGTTAAAAATACTCAATTATAGGTGTGATAGTAGTAATATATGATAAGAGGACCAGAAAGCTACATGATGTCAGATTGCCATACCATTTTAACAAAAAACTAAACATCTTATTAGTTTTTCACTGTTAGAATATTTTGCAGTAAAATCAAGAAGCGAAAATTCAATTCAACAATCATGAGTAAAAAATTAATAGCTTATACTGTGACACATTTCTAAACGGCAATTTAGAACTTAATTCTTTTATAGTAAGGAAGTTCTTATTACTAATAACTTAGATATATCTGAGACATAGAAAATTCTAATAAAAAAAAGTATAAACTTTTCGCATTAGATTTAGATTTATTATTTTGAATAAATTTACTGTATTTATGTATATGTATGTAATAATGAATAAATATATAACTTATATACATATATTATATATCAAATATAAATTTTGTGATTTCTCTATTAAGCAAACTACAAACCAGCACTGCATCTGGCAAAGCCAAAGTCAAATCAAAGATAATTTCTTACAATAAAAACAAGATTGTCGACTAAATGAATTAATTGATTCATTAATTAAACTGTGTAATGAGTTAAAGTAAAAAGTAATCAAGTTACAAATTGAACCATAAGAATAAGGATATCTGATTTTGATAAATATTTCAAATTAGGTTAAACAAATAATAAAGATTTAATAACTGAAGCTTTGCTTTTAGCTCTTAACATTTATAATTACCTGAATGAACCTGTATTTAGGACTTAAAGGGATTTAATTGTTTTTTAAGCTAATGCATTTTTATACAATCTATATAAGGGACAATCAAATAGTATACAATAAGTGTATAGTTTACAAACAAAACGATCTTATTATATTTCCTAAAATACCTCACACTCACACTCACACATTAAAAATGTATAACATCTTAAAACAGAATTAGATATAAATTGTTAAAATGATTTGCTGTGGCCAAATTATTTTAACTGCTGAAGCTCTTAATCACTTTATATAAAAATTTAGGTCCGCCCCTTGATTCAATTTATTATTTATTCTGTATTAAGGAAAAAGTCCTTCGGAAGTGGAGTGAATGTAACATAGAAAAGTTTTGTGAGAGAATTTTTTTCACTATAAGCAAAATGTCAGTTCCAAAGAACTGATGCATTTCAGCTAGTGTTTTTGCCTTTATTAGCCTCTACAGAGTCTAAAAGACATATAGGTTAATGAGCAATATAAATTTGACATTTGAAGGGTACAGGAAAAAAACCAGATCTGTAATTTCTTTTCACATTAGAGTAAATTGAATTTTAATGTTCAAAACCAATTATTTTTATTTCCAAAACGAATATAAACATGTAGTTTACATAAAACAGCAGTTAATATTATTATAAAGTATTATTACTATGGTTTTTTAGTTTAGAATAACTAAATACGGCTTTATTGTAAGAAAATCTGTATCACTCAGGGTTTTGCAGGAACAAAAGCAGCAATGTCACCTGAAACCGACAAAAACCAGCTGCTTTTATTTTTGAATTAAAAAAGAAGATTTAATTTTTTGGAGTTTTTAATGTTTATTTATTAACATAATATTATAAAGTAAGTTAGAGAAGAGCCAGGTTTAAAAAAAATGTCACGGCTTTTGGACTGCAAAACCTCATGAGGCTCATTAGGTCGTTAAAATTAGCCTTTGGAATTGGTAAAGAACCTGTAAAAAAATTACAAAAATTAATACATCTCATTTTTATTTAAAACTTTCTTATAACTTACCATCGTATACACGAACGGGCAGCAAAAATTCTCCGCATCTTAAAGCTGAATTTCGGTCAAAGCATCCAGACAAAACTGGTCCATTGTATGTTGAACGGTAGTAGATAAGGCGGCTATGATCAGATGATGCCACTATTTCCTTCAAAATCTGGATTTTAAATGGGCAATTTTGTAAATATATTCTGTCTAAAAATGATTTCCAATCCAGTATTATATTTTGTGATACACTCACTACAACAAACAGCGATGGTTTGGAGCGGGAATGCCTGCCTAATGACTTCTTCGAACTCTTCCGGGACCTCGAAGGGACTCTTCAAATCCTACAATCCTACATTTTTGTCACATTCCAAATAGGAGTGTCCTATTACAGGGAATGTGATTTTTATTTCATTCAGATTATGAATTTTGTTATTTACTACAAAATGAATAAATCGAAAAATGGTAAAGTTTTTATTTTGTCCTCCGGCAGAGTCACAGAGGATTTCAGTTCTTCAACATCGTCGTCTAAATAATTATTGATAAAATGGAAAAGAAAAGATGCAACTTCGTTTGATCCTTTTTTAGCCTTTCCTTCATGATAGGTATAAAAAATAGATCGACCCGAAGAGAGGACATGTACATTAAAGGCGTACATAGACAATTGGCGTTTATAATATACGTCGTTAGTGGCAATTTTAGGAATTTACATATTTTTTGCAAAATCAATGCAGATGGCTTCGTTTTTGTTGCAGCTTTTTTTGCTTGCCTTTTCCTTGAATAAAACGCCTCAGCCTTTCTTTTATGCAACTCGTTCATAACGGTTAATTCTCTAATTTCATCAGTATCATTCAAACTTTTAAGCTTAATTTGAAATTCATCACACGTTGCGCATGTGTCACTTCTAGGGTATCCAAAAGCAATATTGAATTCTTTGTTAAAGATTGTTCTGTATACGTTTCATATGAGACTTTAGCAATTAGATGCTTTTCCTTAAAGAGGTTAAACCTCTTTTTGATTGTAAGTTCTTCTGGTAAATAGGTCTTTTTTGTATCTTTTAGACTATAGTGGCTCTGACGACGCTTAAAACTTTTGATGTAGTCACATACCAAACCTTTTGTTAAGTCGTCCAGCCTATGAGTTGTACTATGCTTTCCACGTCTGTCCTTAGGAGCTGCACCACTTCGTTTGAGACTTTCCTTTATATAATTTATTTTATTTTTTGTAATCCTATGAATGGAACAAAAAGCTTTGGCACACACCGGAATATCACCATCGCGAACTCAAACTCGATACGCATAACTTGTATTATGGAAACTGGCAGTATTCTCGTTTTGATGAGGTCTTCTATGCTGGACAAGTAAGACTGTAATTAAACCAGCTAAATAATAATTTTGCTTATCGTGAGAGCTCAGAGCATTAAAATGTCTCAATATTTCTGCTCTTTGTGCCTCATTAAGTACCTCAAAGTACTTTAATCTTGAGCAATTACAAGGCTGTCTAGCTTTATGAGTAGATAACTTCAACATTTTAGAGACCTCTGATATCCGACCGGTTCTCTTTCTTTTTTTTTTTGAAGGTATAATTTTGTTCTTAACGGATCCCTCCGAATCACTATTAGCCATAATAGTTTATTATTAATCACACAGACAAACAAGAAGTCACACTTTTGCGGTTACAATAATACTGACGTTTTTTAAAAATGAATATTGCATCAGCCGGTTTGTTTACATGACATGGCTGATTTTTTCCCTGGACGTTTGGACTAAGCTGGTTTTTATTCGGAACGCTATATTTTAGATACTAATTTACGCAAGACTACGGTGGTTGTTTCCCGGTTTTAGCACTCTAAAATAAGCGTCTTCATTCGAAGAATTTAATGGCGCCTCTACCGAGATTTTCAATAAAAAGTGACATATCTGGTTTTTTCCCTGTACCCTTCATTTTATTCATGGAGAAAATAATTCTCCTATAAAACATTTTTATAATTCATTCTGGTTGCTTTTTACCTCTTCCCAATTGTTTAAAATTTTAATTTAGATGTATTGATTTTTACAAAAAAAATTGTAGATTTTTAATATATGTATTTCCATACTATTCACATGAAAAGAAAATATTTTCTCTTACAACAATCGTCTCGTAACCCGAATCTTTAAGAGTCATTAATTACAATTAAATGAATAGTTCTTTGAAAAAAGATGACTTACACTAATTTTATTGTAAATTGATGTTTCTTATAGTTCTTTATAATATATAATATAATATAAATAAAAAGCAAATTAGTAACTCATCGAGACTTTATTCGTTGTAGGTATGTGATATCGTATCGCCTGATCCCGAACTCTGTCTGCAGTGCTATTTCATCGCTTCACTAGCTCTTATAAAATACCAGAACAATTTGTAAGTACTTTTTGTAAATATTAAAATTAAATCCATAATATTTTGTCCTGTAAGGTTTTCTTGGTTTATAAGACTAAAGCCGATCAATGATATATTTAAAAAAGATGAACAAAATAATGCGGCTTATACTTTTAAGGTATCTATTTTGCTTGTCTAACCTTTTGAACTATTAAGATTATTTGGAAATAAATAAGAGCTTTATGTCTATGTTATATTAAAATAGATATATAAAGATAAATATTAGATTAAAGTTTAGGAACAACATAAAATATAGTATTTTTCACGAAGATAGTGAGTTTTTTGACTTGTCATGAAAATGACAAAAATAAAAACTATTTGAAAATAGTAAAAAAAAAACCCATATCTGGTAACCTCTTCTATAACCTGCTTTAATTTAGACTATGGGTTACCTTTTCATCTTACATTACAATACATTATATACAGGGTGGTTCATGATGAATGTCATATGAGACCATCGGCAATTGTGTTTGATTTAAAATTTAGTAATATCATAGGGTTAGAAATATATCTTACAAACTAGACAAGTAGCCTTATACGGGATGTTACGGAATGAGATGCTGATTATAAAGGGTGTTAATCCTTATTATGGTAATTTTAAGAAGAAAGGTTCAAAAAAAGCTATGTCTTAAACTCCTTACGTTTTGAGCTTTAGAGTGTTAAAATTTTAAGAAAAAAATCGTTTCCTTATCATAACATTATTAATTTCCTTAGATAAATTAATTATTAGATATGTTTACGAAATTCAGCATACACCCTCTGAGTATCAACAGCCATTTTTTTGATGTAGGAGATTTTCTTAAAGTTTACCCAGTGGCGTCCGTACAAGAACGTAAACTCAATATTTTTTCAAAAATATTATATACGCCACTGCCTTAATTACCTACTTTTTCGTAAAATAAAAACTATTTTTATAATCCCCCTTTATTTTAGGGCAAATTTGTTTTTTTGACTTTCTTTCGTTCGACCTGGGATTATAAAAAAAAAGAAAAAAAAAATTATAAAAACATATGTATATTATTTTACCATTGTTACCAGTATTCGGAATACCACTTCTATGTAAACAATAGAGCGAAAAATTCAATAAAGCATGGCTGAACAAAGTTTAAACACTAACTAAAGTATTTAATTGAAGGGATTGGACCTTCATCTCTGCTAAGAATAATTTTTTTAGTTCTTAAAGGTCGCTAAACTTTCGAATGCATTTGATTCCCGATAGTAAATAATTCGTATTTCTTATTTTAAATTTTTTATTCCAACAACAGTAGGCAGTATTTAAAAGATGTTCAGCCAAACTTACATTTTCAGATCTTTCATAGTTCACATGACCTACGTATTTCTAATATAAATATTAAATCTAATATTAATTGATTTTCTTGTTTGCCCTTTGTATTTCTTATTAAGACTTTTCATTGGTCTATTGGTCTTCGTTTAATTTTTTTGGTTTTCCAAAAGATTTGTTAGTTTGGCCAAACTTTAAAAAGGTCATTCTTAAGTCTATAAAAACCCTATCAAAGCCTTTTATTGAAGATAAGATCCTATGGCATTGCAACGAAAGTTTGCTTATTCTCATAACTTTAAAATGTAGTAGAGTTTTTAAGATTAACTTTAACTTTAGGTCTTTCAAGAATGGAAGTTGATTATTTGTTACTTGCTCAAGGACAAAATGAATTTATGAAAAACAGTTATTGCATTCTTTTACAAAATTATCAACATCTACTTCTACACAGGGTAAACACATCGTAAACATATCTTAACCAAACTCGTGGAATGAATCGAAATATATTTTTTGCATTTAACTCGCATTAGTTTGACACAGTAGTTTCTTCTTCTCAAAATTCATTTATTTTTTGTTGTTTACCTTGACACTCCTCGCGCCTCTTTATATACAATGGTTCCGGAAGAATCGAAACCGTAAATGCATCTCTAGAGATGTCGTGCAGTGTGCCTGCTTCTGTCATTACCAAATGGCGAAGGGCAGCTGCTATTCGCGGCGTTGCCAATATCGACATTATAATATACGGAGTGTTTTAAAAGTAATAAGCCTTATTATATTCCTTAAGGCAAAATATTGTAAGTAATCAAGCTTGCTTTAAAGTTTATCAAGATACAGTTTAAAAGTGTTAATTTAGTTATGATTTAGTTAAGAATTATAAACTCAATGGTTTTTGAAGTTATCTATTTAAAAAGCTTTTAAGGAACTGCTAAGTAGCTTAAACAGCGGTTTGATTACTAATTTACAATTACTAAACCAAACTCTTTTTTTTCCTCATAAAGAATATTCCTTGCGTTTCATCAAATTTGAAGCACCCTATATATGATAAGGTAAAATTAAAAATAAACAAGAAAGACTTTAGTTATAAACTCGGGCAGACATGTCATTCTAAAGGTAAATTTATTTCAAGCGGTCGTTATCGTAGAATGGATTTTCTTTTATACGACTGCGGCCGATAATTAAATTTTCTTTTTGTTGAGCAATAGCAGCCGGGTCCTGCATAATTTACCCCATTTTCGGGATTTTCCTTGCTCCGTTTTTATTTCCAGTTTCAGATGGAAGGACAGGCGGATCGCTCCCAAAAAGTTTTCAGCTTATTTCGTATCATATTTTAATAATTTTAAACGGGTCGCGTTTGCTCAAAAACCGGGTAACGGTTCAAAAGTATTTAATACCGGGACCGAAAAAGGGTTTACAAAGTTATTTCAGAGCGCACGATTTTACGTGATTATTACGTGCAAAAAATAACTTTGTCGTATTTTAAAATAAAATTACTTATTATGCTTAATTATGGCTTAAAAATATTTCGACGAGCATAAAAGTATGGTGCTTAGTATTTGGAGAAAATATAAGAATGCAAAACAAGTTATGTTAGACATACTTAATCATATTTATTTAAATAGCTATTAAATCGAGGATTTTCAAAAGGTAAGGTACTTGAGGGGAATAAGGCCTAGCTAAGAAAAAAATTGAATAAAGTGAAAGACTGTAATGTTAATATTTAGTTTAATACACCAAAGTGGTTATAAGGTTATATTAATTTTAACAAACTTAAAAAAAATCATCTCTAAAAAAACTAGAAAACAAAAAATAAATATTAAGAAAAATAACGCAAATCGGCCTTATTATCCGATGGAGGTTTAATAAAGCCTATACATAAAAATGGCGCAACTCGTTAATTGGGCGAAGTTTAGCAGCCATCAGGACACTCAAAATTATCGATGTCATTGACCAACTGCTTTGGTCAATGATTGTTAAGCCAACACATTCCTCATGGTACCATTTAAGACATTTGCTGCACTGCCTCATATCGACCTGCCTGTCTTCCTCACATCCATGGCAATACCATTCGGTACTTAACTTTTCCCTGGAGCTTTCAATATATTTATTCAATTTGGCACGACTTTTGTTCTCCTCGGTAAAAAGATCTCTAGTGACTGGAGTTCCTTTGTAATTTAGAGCTTTTTTTCGTTTTTTTTTAGGTTTTTCATTAGTTTTTACTGGTTTGTGCAAAAGCTCATTAAAAGAAGTGACTTTTTGTTCGTCTCTTTAATTCAGCAAGAGGGATATGGTCATCAGTCGAATCCGAGTCAGAAGAGTAAACATTGGAATAGGAAAATTTGCCAGACTTGTTGGATGCCATTCCAGACGGACCAGGTTGAGAAGATTCAGGTGGACGCCTATTTTCTTTGTTGGTATCATCCGGTGCCGGTACGTCTGAGAGAATTGAAGGAGCAAATGCTGTTTCTGGAATTGCCTCGGGATTTAATGGAAACAGACCAGTAGCCTTAAAACCGTTTATAATGTTACTATGTGTCATGAATTTAGACCAAACATTTGAAAGTATGATGTTAAAACGTGATTTGGTCAGCTTTTTGTTAGGATTCTGATCCAAGAATAATAATACCTTATTATCCCAATGATGCTCAAATGAACGATATACAGATTTGTCGAGGGGTTGATGTTCATGTGATGTATGATGGCAAACAGTAGAGATCTATATCAAGTGAGTCTCCAACATCAACAATTAACAAATCAAGATGACAAGCTGCACCATCAAGAACTAAGAGGCACCTTCCTGGACTTTTGTATCGGGCTAAGTGCTTGAGGAATTCTTTAAAAAGTTCGCTAGTCATGTAGCCTTTACTTGATTTTTCCACTAGAGTTCCTGGTGGAAAATTATCATGTAAATCTGGCTTTAGCCTCTTTCCTTTGAAAATAATCATAGGAGGTATTGGTATTCCAAGGGCATTGACACATCCTGCAATTGTCACACTCACTGCATGTTCTGACGATTGAAAGTGAACACGTTTTACCCCTTTCTTAGCTAAAACGGTTGGCTGGTGGTGAATAGTCAAGCGGCATCCTTTTTCATCCATATTATAACGTCTTTCAGGGTGATTAATTATATCAAGATCATCATACATTTTCCCTATTTTTAAAAAATAATCATCAACTATAAATTTATTAAGTTTTTGAGCCCAGCTGGATTCATAAACTGTGCTTTTCTTTTAGAAATTACAGGATTTCTCTTCATAAAAGCCTTTAGCTAGTCTTTACCAGCAAGTTTTGAAGTTGAATTAAATTGATGAGCAATTTTATTATCTTTGCAGAATCTGAATACCAATCGACGAAGGATCCGTGGAGTCACAGGTAGACCTATTTCACTAAATCTTATTATTCTTTTAACGAGATCACAACTTATTCTTCTTTTAAAATAGATTTACGACCTAGTCTTTTTATTAGGATTCCATTCTGAACATGATTTCTAATGGTTCTTCTGGGAATATTAAACCTTGCCGCAGGCCCATATGTACTCAGAGTACCGCGTTGAACAGATCGAACTGCAGATATTAAATCCTCCTCGCACCAAGGTGCCCTTTTAGGAGGCATGATGTTAAAAATCACTGAAAATAAAACGAGAATAGTTTAGAAGTTTAATAATATGTTAATAAAAACATTAATTTGTCATGAGGATAATAAGGCCTACATGGAGGGTAATAAGGCCTATAGCTTATTTTTATAGGCCTTATTACCCATCCATGACGAAATATTATGTAAATTTATTTAAATTATGTCGGCTAAATTTAATCTAATAAACTATTGAAATCACAAAATATAAAGTCTAACCAAAATATCTGCAGTTATAAATTAAAAATACAATTATAAATACTAAAAATACTTACGTTTTTGTTCATTGTATCCTTATATCACACGCGGCGACCCGTCGACAGAAGTTGTTGGAACTTACTGACGCCCGAAAGCGAGGAACGCGGGTAGTCGGATAATGGACCAATAGGAGACGCGGACCCAACGCAATCGATTTGCGATTAATTTAAAGCGTTTTTTTTTTGAATATAGGCCTTATTACCCGACAGGCCTTATTACCTGCAGGTACCTTAATTGTTGTTCCTATCTAGAAGCCAGGCAAGGACCCTAATGTTGATAGCTCTTATAGGGTAATATCCTTCTCTCTTGTATTTTAAAGACTTATTAAGAATCTGTTACAATATTGGTTAAAAAATAGACAACTCTTACCTAATAATCGGATATAAAATATGGATATAAAAAAGGATTTGGTTCTCTAGATGCGGTAAAACATATAACCACTGATATTCAAAATTGTTTCTCAACAAATGAATATCTAACTACCTTGTTTTTGGATATATTATGAGGGTACGTATGACTCTGTAGACTAAAATATAGTAAAACACAAATTAATAACATTATTTCTTATACCAGAAAATATTGCACAATCTATTATTTTATTATATTGCGTGAGAGAAGTTTTCATAAGAAATGATTGCTGAAGTTTTATTTATTCTTCTTAAGGATGCAACAGCAGTCTACAGCCTGAGTTAAAAAGAATCCTCTATAAGAGTCGGGAGTTACTTTCAAACCCAGAAAAATAATAGTAACGTTCACTTTGATTTTTTCAAAGTTTACAGTAATCAAATTAGAAGCAAAAAATTTTACACAAAAATATTTCTTGTACGACTATTACGTAATATAGGAATGTTATTGCCCTAGTTTTGTAATGAGTACTGGTGGCACCATCTAAAAGTCATACTTCAAAACATAAATTAAGGTCATTAGATCTGAAAAGTTAATCAATTCTTCTTCAACAATTCTAGTCACCCTTTAAGACATATTCATTTATACACTTACTTAAAAGTGGTATAGTTCTAAGCCACGTTGTGTAGTTTTTTACTGGGTCAGGCAATGGATACTTACACGTGTGGACAGGCTCGGCAGGTGTCAAGATGCACGATTCGATAACATCTACTCAACAGCTGTCTTAGAACATTGAAAGCCTAGAATTTGTAAACAACTTTCTTTGAGTTCAACATCGTGCACAGGGGCAAAGGTAGTGTTTTGTTTACAAACAAATTAATTGATTCTCTGTTGTCAAGTTTACATGCATTTTTAAAAGAGGTAATTTTCAGCTATATATCAAGACATGTAATAATGTTAATTTAACTTATTGATGTTAGATTTTAGATTAAAAATAAAAAGTAGAAATAGATATAGGTTCTTCTAAGGGCAAAAATAACAACTTCAAGGCAAAAAAAATTATTAACATTCTTATTCCGCTTCTAAAAAATTTGAAATGGCAACACCGCATGCAATAGCTAATGTCATCTTGACAAACGGTAAAAAGGGTAAGAGTTTTTGGTAAAAAGGGTAAGAGGGTGAGTCATTTCAGTATTTTGTAAACTGTAACGATAGTAAAAACTTGTGCCGTTTGTGCCACACTATGGGAAAAAAGCGGTTTGGGTCAATTTGTTTACAAGCAAATACCGATATTCTGATAACATCATATCAAGAGACAACCATTGTCATAGACGTAGAATAAAAAAAACTTTTTATAAAAATAAACTTTTTATAAAAATAATGTCATGAATTCTGTAAAGAACTCAGAAAGAATATCCTCACGTATTTGCGTGGTATTTGTTATGAATGTTGCCTTAAATAGTGTACTTTTTTATAAGTAATAATTGCATGCAAAACAATTGCTTCTGTCACTACTTAGAAAATGATAATTTCCCAATGTGTTTAAGTTTTACATACACATTTTTGCGTTTGAATTAATGCTGCTACAAAGTACGTGTTCGACCAAAAATAAACAGCTATCAGAAAAAGTAGCTTTATTTATGCAGATTCTTTACGGTCAAATATTTATGATAAGAAAACTAAACATTCTTTTTCAAATAATTTTTAAGATCAACATACCGTTTCCCTGTCGTGAATGTAGGTAGTTTCTTTTCTGGTTTTTCAACAAATTAGGCTTTATTTCTTATACTTAGACTGTTTGCTGTTTCTATTTTCGGAGTTTTTCTATTTTTAACTCCTTTGGTACTATTACAAGTAAACCTTCACAAATGGCTTATAGTTCCCACGAATATGCAGAAATGCACTATGTTTATGGGCTTTGTGTGATGGAAATGCTCGAGCTGCTGCCCGAGAATATGAAAGACGCTTTCCTGGTCGAAATCGATATCCTGACCATAGAGTTTTCATAAATGTGCATCAGAGTTACTTGGAAGGCATCATTCCTGGTCAGCCACGGAGAGTAGGAAGACCTAGAAATGATAACGATGAAGATGATATTGTGGAATTTGCAACAGAGAATCCAACAACAAGTGTTCGTCGCATAGCAAGACGTTCGGGACTTCTCAAATCCACAGTTCATTGAGTCTTACAAAGAAATCTGTTATATCCTTATCATGTGCAACGTGTTCAAGCACTTCTGCCCACTGATTATGAAAAAAGGATTCAGTTTTGTCGGGAAATGCTGCAACGTAATAGAGAAGACTCTAATTATTTTAAAAACATTTTGTGGAGTGACGAAAGCAGTTTTAAAAGAACAGGGATATTTAATATACACAACTTGCATTACTGGGACTATGTTAATCCTAATATAGTGAGAAATTATCGTTTTGAGCATCAGTTTTCAGTGAATCTATGGGCAGGGATCATTGAAAGCAAATTAATTGGACCATTACCAGGAAGACTTAACGGTGAAAATTATTTACATTTCTTGCAACATAACTTGAACGATTTACTTGAAGACGTATCTGTAGCAACACGGCGAGACATGTGGCGCAAAAACGACGGAGCTCCTGCTCACTCTGCCCGAATCGTAAAGCAACATCTTGATACTACTTTTAATAATCGATGGATTGGAAGGGGAGGAACCATCCAATGGCCGCCGCGTTCGCCTGACCTGAACCCCTTAGACTTTTTTTTATGGGGATATTTCAAAGAACTTGTTTTTATCTTTGTTATTGAATGTGTATTAGGGCAGGTGGTTCGCATTTTGAACATTTATTGTGATGTTTAATAGCAATAAATTCTTTTTTTTTCATTATTTAGAATTAGATTATTTAGTATTACAATATTTTGATTTTTGTCCAAAAACGATTAGTTTAATAAAAATGTCAATCAAAAAAGACTCGTATCACTTATCTGAAAGTATTTCACCATATGAGAATCTTCATTAAATAAGTAACTTTTTCTGATAATTTTTAACTTTTTGTAGTAAATTTGTTTCTGCCAGGTTCACTTAAAAGGCAAATAATTTTTAAATAAAAATTAAACACATTGAGCAATTATTTTTTTCTTACTAGTGAAAGAAACAATTATGCATCCAAATCATATTTATGAAAGGGTGCACTCCTTAGGGTCACACGCGCACTAAATACTAAGTAAATAAATTATGATATTTTTGTAATAAATCTTGTGCATGATGCATGAAGCGATTTTTACAAAAACTAGAAAAATGGAAATAACTTTTAAACTATCAACAATCGGATAATAGTATATAGGGTTTTTTTTAATGCAAATGATCTCCTCTATCACCTACTCTCGTTTGGATGTCTACTTTTGGGACCTCCTGTATAAGTACCTTTACTCTAATGAATTAGATCAAAAAAACGCATAAAAAATTCATATTCATATATTGTTTATAATTTACAGCCTATCTATTAATAATAAATATTTATCATGTAAATATTATTTGACGTCACCGGTAAAGATGACTTTTGTCGGTGGAATCAACAATGCGATCAAGCGGCGTTGTCTTGCTGTTGCCTTTTTTCCCTAATATGGGGACGTTATCAATATTCATTTAACTTTGAATGTTGACTTTTATGACAAATTTTTATGATATTATAAAGTGTGTTTTTTTGCCATTTCTACATAAGCATTTGACATCGTTGCATCAGAGATGTTGCAAGTAAACAAACTGCCCATAGTTCCAAGGCAATGCTAATTCTAACCTTTCAATGTTATAAGGTAGAGTTAAGGCATATACCTTGTCAAATGTGCCCACAATTATCGTATTTTATTGTATTTATTTATTTATTGTTTTATTTATCTGCTGATGCTCCAATGAAGTTTTTGGAGTATTTTATACTGAAAAAAGAATTGACCAGCTTTGGGTATTAATGTGTACTGAATAAACGCTAAAACCTAGGCAAAGACATATATATAATAGCACTCCTTTACCAATTTATCAAAATACAGTTGGTAGAATATTTTGAAATAAGTTTTTAGATCGACAGCAAATAATAATTTGCTTTTTTTAAAAAATGGATTTTAATATACCCGTAATTAATATAACTAAGGAATAACACAGGTCATAAATAAGATTTTTGAAGCTTTCAAGAAATGGAGACAATCTTATCGAGCAGTGATCCAATTCTGATGGTTTAATTTTATTTTAGATCACAGGTTCTTCTAAAAACTTAATATCTACTCCTTTTTATTAAGTATTTAATTTTCATGCTCTTATTTTCCTTCAAAAGAGAATAAGAAATAATTTTTGTCTATAGCGAATAACCTATAATACATTTCTGAACTAAATATCGTCACAGTAGAAGCAGAATTACTACACCTTATGTACGATTATAAATATTAGTATTTCTATACCTAAAACAACTCATGTTCCCTAAATTGTTTATTTAGGAGAATCTGAAACTGACACATTATTTTAGGTTCACTGCTGGTACTAGTTGCGTAAAAGGCTTCATAAATACCTAAAGCTTCCAGCTTTATAACTCTCTGTGTTTGTTTGGGATAATATTCATATACAATCTTGTTTACTTAGCATGCCATATCCGTAGTTCCCATTATTTCACTGTTCTAAACTCTCAAGCTTTTTAAATGAAAGGGTTAACCGAGGTGGGTTTTCTTATGTATCGTTATATTATTCGTTAACGATTTTTCTTTATGTTAAGATACTAAAACTGAGTAGTAAATTAAAAAAATAATAACTGCTTAATATCGATTTTCTTAAAATAAATATAGCCATTCTAGGCATAAAGGAGAGAAGGAGCTACAATAAAATTTTATTAGGTCCTAACAATGATATAGATTTATTTTTATATTAGTAAAAAGCTAAACGTGATATTCACACTTTCGCATTAAATCATCAGAAACTTGAAAAAACTTTTATCTGGAACACGTACCGTACGTGTAATATGAATACGCTTTTACTCTGGCTAAATAAAATAATGTCTCTCGTAAAAATGTGTACATTTAATGGTCGCTCGGAAAAGTATGTGCCATTTTGGCACTCACGTCTGCCGGGCCGCATGGTTTCCTTAAAGCCGGAAATTTAATTATTCCGGAGAGGAACACAGTTTTAGCGCGGGGTCGCCATCTAACGGCTGATGTTCCTGGGATGCGTAATGAACAAATTTAATTTTTAGACTAATAGATTAAATTCTAAGCTTTAATTATTTTCTGCTTTGTTCTTAGAATTCTTATTGAGAACACGGTTAAAATGGTTACCTTGAAAATCTAGTAAAGCAACCAGAGAGAAGGGGATCGAGAGTCTGTGATAGCTTCTATGAAACACTTAGAACTAAGAAAATTTGAAGAAACAAGATATAGTTTTCCAGGAGAAAGTCTTTGCATGTTTACATAAGATTTGCAACAAAATACGGACAAAATATTTTAGTATGATATTGAGCGTAATTCATAAAAAAATATCAATATTTCAGGTACGTATTCAAAACTCAAAAATAAATATAAAAGTTCATACAAATATAGTCAACAAATATGTCCACAAGGCCTTCGTTCCCGAAATATAGGGTGTAAAAGTTTTTATTTAATTTTTCTATTTTTAAATTAAAATTATTATTGTAGCAAAAAATATTATGCAGAGTTTTTTTGTTATGAAAATTTGACTCTAATCTTAGTATATCTTTTACATGCGGGGGCGCTACCTACACGTCTTTTTACTAGTTTGAACTATCACGACTTTTGGTACGGTCCTGCATAACATTTTCAAGTTCTTTTATCATTTTTACCTAAAAAGGTATATCTGTTAAAAGTTTATAAGGCAATGTTTTCGAGATATTTGGATTTAAAAAAATTACGGCGCATCAGATTTTAGTAATAATAATAACAAATGATTTTTATTTACAAAAAAAAATAAGTACAAAGTAACAAGTCGTCACAAAAAAATGCCAACAAGTTCAGCTTTCTGCAGAGCAGATTCTGGTCTTAAACATTGAGGCCCATAACAACATTAAAAAAACTTTAATTCCCAATGACACAAGACGCATAAATTAAGATAATAACTGCATGCATAAATTAAGATAATAAATTAAGATAAATTAATCTTACTTAAATATATAATGTATATGATTCTCTGAATCTTTTTAAATGAAATAAAAATTAACACAATCACCAATTTATAAAAAAAATAAGAGAAAAAAAACATTTAAAAATAATGCATCCAATAAGTAACAAAAACAAAAAAAAATGACTTCTACTTTCAATCATTGCTGACTCATTAAAATTGTTACCATATATTACAGCAAACATTTTCGAGTATTTTCTACACATAAAAATTTAATGCAAGTTACATTCTTTTTGGGTAGACACATAATATAAATAGCAAATTTGCATTTTCACTACAAATAAGTTGTTTTTGCTTTATTTAGAGTATTATAATATTGACTAAATTGCAGGTGGGTAGAAAGGAACATTGTGGTCAAGAAAAGTGGGAACTCATAGTTAAACTAAAAAAATTATGGCATTAATTATCCATATCTGCCATTGCTAAAAATTTAGTTTGCTCCAGAAAAATGGCTTATAACGCCCTGAAGCTCTACAGAAGCACACAAAGCATGGAAATAAAAACAGAGTTCCCCGTTTTCGAAGAACGAATAAGTTAGTTTAATCCATTTTTAAGTTCTATCGTGCAGAATGTAATGGAACTCTATGCTGAGTAGTTTATGCAGGTCACGTGGAAATTTATTCAGGATAGTGATCCCAAACACTCTGGAAGGCTAATAAAAAAGTGGTTAGCAGATAATATGGTAGATGTTCTAGAATGAGCTCCACAAAGCCCTGATCTAAACCCTACAGAGAATCTGTGTGAACATGTAAAAAATCAAATTAAAGATCTGAACCCATCAAATCTAAATGAACTTTGCAATGGATTAAGGGAAGCATAGCTTAAAATTCCAGTAAGTTATTGCAAAAAATTGGTTATGTGATTCCCAACCAGACTAAGTGCTGTAATAAAAATTAAAGGTTTTTCTACAAAATATTATTTTTTTTTTGTCAAATATACTTTTAATTGAAATTGCTACTTAGTTGACCAGCATTTTTTTTAATTTTTAAATATTTTATACTTATACAGGATTATATTTTAAGTTTTAGTTTAATAAAATTGAACTAACTAAATATAACCTAAATAAAAAAAAAATATAAAGTATTTTTGTTTCTTATGTTTAGGGCCAAATTACGGACCAGCTGGTAAAGTTCATGTATGTTATCAGGCAGATAAATTCTATCCTCTCGGTAAACCTACCAATAGCTGTAGGAGGAATTATGAACCAAATTTTAACCTGTTGTTAAGTAGCGGAAGGTTTACATTTTGGCAACAACATAATTGTTCTGGCCGGTACAATAATCTTAATAAAAAAGAAAGATTCGGGTTATGAACATCCCGTGCTGACAAAAATAAAAAAATAAACAAAAATAATAGAAGTGTTTGGTTTTTAACTTGTGATAGTAGTTATAGGTACTTGTATACTTGTTTTGTGCCAAATCCGATATTCTTTCTGTTAGTACTAGTATTAATACGTATTTGCATTTTTGCTAATTGTTTGTAAGTATTCCACCAGACATTTGCCAGTGAATCACAGTACACAGCTTTTTAGAAACTGTATACTGTGCAGTGAATTTGGTAGAATTTTAATTGATTTTTTTAACATTATTTTTTTAGAGGATGTCTCAATAACCTGATAAAAAAAGAGGTCGGCAAATTTTTCTGAAAATCATTTATTTTGCTCTGTAATTTAGTAAGTCAATATGCAAGTACAATTGAATCAAAAAAGACTGATGCAACATCTTGAAAAGAAAAATATTAGGCCTGGGAAAAAATTGACAGCAGAGTTTAATGTAAAAAATCCCTGTAAGTATGAGGGTATAAAAAAATCTAAGCAGCCTATCTAAATAATCTAAGCTTAGCCTAGGCCTAATCTAAGCTTAACCTTAATCTAAGCTAAGGAAAAAAGTAGCCAAGAACAAACAGGAAATATTTAAAGCTGGTGGCTGGTATTTAAATATGGTGGCTCAAATTTGATGTTCCTATATGGGATTTCTTAGATGTATGTTTTCTTTTCATTTCTCAGTCACATAACAGTGGCATAGCCGGCAAAAAAGGGCAGCTAAGGGAAGGGTGTAACCTTAAGTCGGCCATTATCATACTAAATAAAGCGAGATGAAAAATAACAAAATACTCATACAGATTAATAACAACATTTAGAATATTATACACAAACTTCTTGCAAAACTATTCAAGTTCCAACTCTTTAAAGAATTTGAGGTTATACATTTCCTGGTAAACCTTTTATACGCTGCCTTTTCCTGTTATTAACTTATTCTACTGGTAAGCAACTATTATTCCGCTAGTAAGTCAAACAAGAAGTTCATAATTCAATTTTTAATGTTACGCTGCAGGATAACTTTTCCAGACACTTTACCAGCCGGTCTACAATTTGGCTCTTAAAGCATAGATTTAAAAGTGAGCTATTTATATGATCATAACTGTATGTCAGCTCTGTGGCAAATAGCTTGGGTTGCTCTGTGAATAGATTCGGACGATTTTTTAGAGTTTGTGCTGCATTTGTTATCCAATCTAATAATGCTTCTTTTGTAAACCTATGTAAACTATAGTGTGCTGGAACTCCGTCATGCTGCTAATAAATGTTTCGGCTTACATTAGGAAAGACATTTTCTATATATCTAGTATAGGTTTCCCAAGTAATATTAAAGAAAGTCTACATATTTTTCTGTTGAAGACTATCGTCAATTATAAACATACCCATTAAATGAACATTTAACATTCCGTACCGGACATTAATGTTGAATATGTGTTAGAAATAACATTTTACCATAGCGTGAGGGTTTTCATAAGACCACCAGTGTTCATTGTGAAGAATATTTACTTACCTATACCATCATGCGTGAACTGTCCTCCAGTAAACAAAACATACCTATACAATGTTCGATCTTCATTAATCCAATTACCTAATTGAATTTTAAACTCAAAGTCACCCTCCTGCAAATGACGAACCCATTGTAAATGAAATGATTATATAAAAGTAATGTGAAGATTTGTCCAAATAGATGATTGTGTAACTTAATAAGTATCTGCAATCCGTCAAGTTTAAACAAAGTTTGTTAAAAATATTTGCTTCCAGTAATTATTATTGATTATCCAGTTCCTTTTATTTAAATGGGCATGTAAGTAAGCATAACTGTCGTTACTGGAATGATGAGAACCCATATGTATATAAAGAAGGGCGTACAAATTACCATCAGGAAATTAATGTTTGAGCTGGTATATTGGGAGATGGTATTATTGGCCCAATATTTATACCAGGAAATTTAAGGCGACAGGCGACATGTATGCTGAAATGCTACAAACATCTATCAAACCACTAATACTGTGGAAATTAGAAAATCAGAGAGACATAAACGGAAATTTATCTTTAGAAGAACGCTGACTACAATTCCAACAAGACGGTGTACCTCCTCGTTATCTAGTTCCTGTTAGGCAATGGTTGGATAAACATTATTCCAACCAGTGGATTGGAAGAAGAGATCCCAAATGACCATCTAGTATCTCGGACCTTACACCTCTTGACTTTTTTTTTGTAGAGTCACCTAAAATCTGTGGTTCTTAAAATGCAACCTGAGTCACTAAAGCAACTCCAGCATAGAATAGTTCAGGAATGCAATGCTATATTCAGAGAAATATTTGTTTACGTGAGAAATTTGGATGTAGGCTTTATTATTGTCCTCAAAATAACGAAATCATTAAAATAATTTTCAACATCTAATAAAATAATAATAATAATAATAATAATAATAATAATAATAATAATAATAATAATAATAATAATAATAATAATAATAATAATAATACATTACACATTACGGATAGTTTCAATTATTGTGTCAACAACAGGAATAATACCAAAAAGCCTAATCAAAAACATAAATCTGCTTAACCTTAAGGGAAGTATCTATAATCTAGTGCAGTAATCTAAGTCGACGCTTTATCCACATTTCGAATCATCAAAAAGTTCACTGGAAATGCAAATAACGTCAATCAGCTTAAGAAACATATGTAATTTTAGTTTAAGTGTATTATTTGTAAATAAAGTTACAAAATAGATATCCATCAGAGCTTTATCCTGATATCTGGGATATATGGAATAAGTGAATGTTCCCTCTTTCAGGGGGCAGTGCTATTGCTGTTTGGCATTAAGTCTATAATAATAATTTTAATATTAATAATGCTTGGATAATTTTTGACAGTACTGAGATTAGCATTTTCTAATTCAACGTGAAGTATCTCCCTCTTTTAAAATACAATTTTTACTTTTGGAAACATCCCAGATTCTCTAGCTGTAGTGTAAATTTGTTGAAAAACTCATTTATCCTTTATCCTTTTGCCCCTGTAAAACGCCACTTTTCTGTCTGAAAAACTACGCCAGTACTCTGCGACTGCTTGAATTGCCGAATATCATATCTGCATATTCACGATATGAGAATTTCACACACATAATAACCTGCTTAGATCTAATGTTTCTTAAATGATAAGATATTAAAAGTTATGAACAGAATTTGACAAAATTTAATCTTATCTCTTATAACTCGTGTTGCTATTGCTAATTAAAGGCACACTTCTATTTTTTACAATACATGCACAGGCACTTTCTGTGTATTTGATAACAAGAAATAATTTTTTAAAAAATCAAGCATCAGCATCGTAATTTAAAATTGTGCATATTTAAAACACTCGGATAACAATGTTTATTCCAATATTTACGGTGCCATAGATTTTATTTAAAAAATTGAAAAATTAAATGAAAATTTTAAAACCCTGTATTTTGAAAAAGAAGGCCTTACGGATCCATATTTGTATTGACTTTTATGTTTATCCTTGAGTCCTGAATACGTACCTGAGGTGTTGACATTTCCTTATAAATCACCTTGTATAATTAGGACGATAGATACCGCAACAGTTTCTTATTAATTGGCTCGGTCACCAGCTGCCATAAAGGCTATTACGGCTAAAAATGTAAACTCCAAGGTTACACTAGAATGTATAAAGGTCCTAAAGAAACTGGTAAAGAAAGACTAGTGGGTTCAGACTAGTCCGAAAATTGGAATGTTAAAACCTGTTTCTCAACTTTTTACCTTTGCATTGACAACAGATTATTTAGGTTAAGGAAGACCCAAGATTATTGGAGTTAAGGAGACTAATTTCCAAGCTTCCTAAATGAGGTAAAGTCTACGCAAAATTAAACTAAAAAGAACTAGCTATTTCAAAATCCTACTATCTCTAGAATATGCATAAAAGTTATTATATCTGACTCCCAAGCAATCAATATAAGTTAATTAAAATCCTAATTTGGCAATATTGCAGTAAAGCAAATAATTGATGTAGCAGAGGAATTTTAACTGACAGCCTGCAACTTAATTTACTACCACTCGTTTTTTTTAGGATCTTTGAAATGCTACTAAAAATTATGTTTAAATATTCTTAACATAAATCTTTTGTTGAACATTATTTTATAAACCTTTTGAAACTAAGATTTTTTTTGATGAATTTGTTTTTTTTTAACACATGCTTTTATATTATTTGACTAGAAAACTGAAAAAGTATTCAATCTGATTCTTCTGTCCAGTATAATTATTAAGGTATAATAATTTTATATAATGCCTTCTAACACAGTAGGGCTTTCAACGAATTCTACAGTATGTACAGGGTGTCCCATTTTGGGTACTTTTGCGGGGTATCTCCGTTATTTTTAACGTTAGCGTGATACGGTTTTCGCGACAGTGTGCTACTTTTTCGTGAAATAACGATGCCGTTAACAAAAATTCCAAAGCCCTCTTAGTTTTTAAGATATATGCCATTTTTTGAAAATTCGACATTTTGGGACCCCCCTTCTATTTCGGTTATTATTTAACTTATCGAATATTAAAAAAAAAATTATAGATTTTTTTCCGTGGAATGCAGTGGCGTAGATTATTTTTCTTTAATATTTACTGTTTTTGAGTTAAAAGCCAAACTTATATTTTTTTTAATGGAACACCCTGTAAATATATGAACTAATAAATTTGTTTTCTTTTTATCTCTTCAAAAATATATAATGGTATACACTTTTTTTTAAGAAACATACAAATAAATGACAATTTTCTAAAATTAAGGACATAAATTTATTAGTAGGCCATGAATAACAATAACAAAGATAAAACTTACCCAAATCACTAACAAAAAACTGGATTCAATGCAAATACATTGGATCAAAATATACCTATTGAGACAAAAGCATATTATTAAAAAAAAAATACACTACAACAGTACAGCTCCAATTTTTACAACATAAGATTGTGTTGTAGCATAAAGCAACAAGACATACAAAACAAAAAACTCAACTGTATTTAACTAAAAGAAAAAAATTACAGGTAATCTTCAAAGTGATGACCATTCTCTCGAATGAAAAATTGGCTCATGTTTGTGATTCTTTCAATGGCATTAAATAGAACCATTGGTCTCCTTCGCAGATTTTGAAAGGCTAAATTAATTGCCTCTCGTGTTTGATGGAATTGCCGAAATGAAGTGTATATCATTTTGTAGATACCCCCATAAAAAATCCAAAATTGAAAAATCTGGAGATTGTGGGGGCCATCTTATAGATCTATTGGTACCTATCCATCTTTGCGGAAAATTATTCTCAAGAAATTCCTTTACTAGCCTTGAATTATGACTAGGAGCACCATCTTGTTGTAAGTAAACTGCATTATATTGTGCTAGCGGAATATTTTCTAGCAGTTCAGGAATAACTTCCTCAGGGATTTCACGTAGATGCTGTAAGACCTCCTTCAAAAATCCGATAAATTATTTTCCTGCCCAAAATAAAACAAGACACCCCAACTCCAAAAGGTCCCTGTTGTGCCCTTTCGAACAATAAATGCTGATTTTTTGTTTTCCAATTCCTGGTATTGTGACGATTCAAAATGCCCGCACTTGAAAAAAAACATCCATCTGACCAAATAACAAGTCTGCCAAACAAATCACTAGCTTCGATTTGTTGTAGATACCACCGGCAAAACAGTACACGGCGCTCAGCATCGCCAGGATTTTTTTTTATGGTAAACACAAGCACAAGAGAAAAGTCCTATATCACTCTTGGAGTGGTGCTTGCGCGAAAATATTTGTGGGCATTTATCTTGAATCGCTGTAGGTTGTATGCGTCGGGAAATATGTGAGGTGGAAGCCCGTTCCACAAAGAAGATGTTCTCCAGATGAATGAGTCCCGATGCAGCGACGTCCTTGGGGTAGGCAGGTGGACTCGATGTTGATGAGCCGCAACTGCTAGACGCGTCCTTCTTGCCGAAACAGCCCTGGGTGGAATCAGGCCTGCCAGCTCAGAGGAGCACTTACCGTGATAATAACGGTAGAATAAACAGAGATCAGCCACCTTTCTCCTGTGCTCCAGACTATCCAGACTCTTTGTCAGTTCTGGTTTGTCGATAAGATGATTAGTCTCTTCTGTATAGAATCCAGCAGGTTTAAACTATGCTTGGGTGCAGAGCTCCAGACATGCGAGCAATACTCGAGGGAAGGGCGTATTTGAGCCTTATAAAGAGTCAGCAGCTGTTCTGGTGTAAACAGTTTTTTCGTTTTGAAAAGCACTCCGAGTTTTTTGGAAGCCGCCCTGGCGACCTCGGCAACGTGGTCATGCCAAGATACACTGTTGGTGACCTCGACTCCTAGAAGATGTAAAGATGATTTCATTGGCAATGTTTTCCCTGCCATAACGAGCTCCGGGCCACCAAGGTTAGTCTTCATCGTAAATACTGCAGCCTGCGTTTTTTTAGCGTTAAAATTGACCAAATTGTTATCGCCTTATTCCAAAATTGCTCTAATATCGTTGTTGGTTGAAGCTACTTGTTGCTGCCTAAGATTCTGAGAACTTGCGGTTGTCGTTGGTTTGGCGGACTTAAATGTGGAAATAAGTGTGTTATCGTTCGCAAAGCTGTAGATTGGATTGACAGTGGTTCCTAGCAAATCGTTGATATATACCAAGAAAAGGGTGGGGGATAGAATGCATCCTTGAGGGACTCCAGCGTTAATGTTAAATTTGTCGGAGAGGTATCGATCGACGGCTACTTGGATTGTTCGTTGTTCAAGAAAACTTTTGATCCAATTCAATAATGAGTTTTGTATGTTGATTGAGGAGAGCTTGGTTAGTAGTCCCTTATGCCACACTCTGTCAAATGCCTTGGAAATGTCAAAAGCAACTGAGCGGGACTCGTCGTGCTTCTCCATGGCCTCCGTCCACAAGTGTGTGACGTAGGCCAGAAGATCGCCGGTGGATCTAAGCTTTCGGAAGCCGTATTGATGATCGCTGATTAGTCCAGATGATTCCAGATATCTTAACAGTTGTTGGTTGACTGCTTTCTCCATAATCTTCGATATTACTGGAACTAGTGCAATCGGGCGGTAATTGGAGGGCATCCATCGTCTTCTTACCCTTTTTGGGTACAGCTTGCACTCGAGCAGTTTTCCAGCTTGTTGGAAATTGGCCCTGCTTATACGATGCCGTAAACAGTCTACATAAGGGAGGAGTCAATTCGTCTGCACAACTTTTAGTATTAGGGCTGGAATTCCATCGGGTCCAGTAGCTTTGTTGGTGTCTACGCTTTTAAGAATTTTTTTTTTTTTTGCCAAGATCTGTAATTTGGTTTGCACATTCTGAGATGTTATTGGTTCTAAAGCAGACTTCTTTCCAAGGGAATAAGCGATAAAATTCCCGAAGATGGTTTGACTCTGCTGATTTATAGTGCCATACCTTCCGCGGCATCGGAGGATTCTGCGTTTTAACTTCCAACTGGCAAGAGACTGTTATCAATTTGTGGTCCGATGTTCCTAGGGAGGCATATACTGATACTGTGTACAAGGATATTGCCAGGATGCAACTGTTGTACAATACTAAATTTATACGGATGATACTTGTATTTTTTTAGGATCTTTTGAGCATTAGTTTTTGACACACCAATATCTTCCTCAATTTTTTTACATGAGGACGTGTTGTTGTTTTTTACATGTGAAGGTGTTGCTTCAATATATCCCAAAACATATATTTCTTTTCTTTCCCTATTGTCCTTGTTATAGGTTTTCGGATGCGGGCGAACAAAGTTCCGATGTCCGTGTTCAACTAAATTTGCTATTAAGCGAGCAAATATCTCAATAAAGGGTTGTCGCCTCTCTGGATATCTAACACAAACACAAACTTATAATCGTAATTTAAATTTTAGTACCCGTTATCGCTTACTTACCTTTGAAAATATTACGCCGAAGCTTCTTCAGAATTTTCGTTACTTTGTATCACAGATTTAACTAGCTAACGCAAGCTAGCTAGTTAAATTTGCTTGCGTTAGCTAGTTAAATCTGTGCTTTGTATAAAACATACCAGATATCATATTTTTCGTAATTTTCATACGCTGCTATTTTTCAAAGCATTTATTAAATAAAGAAAAAAACAAATACTTACAATAAAAATGCTTGACTTAAGGAACCGTAAAATATAAATATTTGACATTTAGTTGACTTTTGTTTTGTTATCAACAAGAGTCATTGCCTACTAATAAATATATGTCCTTAATTTTAGAAAATTGTCATTTATTTGTATGTTTCTTAAAAAAAAGTGAATACCATTATATATTTTTGAAAAAGTAAAAAGAAGATAAATTAATTAGGGCATATATATATAGGGTGTTCCATTAAAAAAAACATAAGTTTGACTTATAACACAAAAACAGTAAATATTAAAAAAAAATTATCTACGCCACTGCATTCTACGGAAAAAAAATCAAAACTGTTTTTTTACATATTCGATAAGTTAAAGAATAACCGAAATACAAGAGGGGTCCCAAAATGTTGAATTTTCAAAAATGGCCTATATCTTAAAAACTAAGAGGCCTTTGGAATTTTTGTTAACGGCATCGTTATTTTCACGAAAAAGTAGCATACTGTCGCGAAAACCGCATCACGCTAACATTAAAAATAACAGAGATACCTCGCAAAAGTACCCAAAAGGGGACACCCTGTACATCTTATTTTTATACGCACATGTGCACATTTTTCAAATTTGATTTCAGAACTCTAATAAGTCTTGTTTGATGCACTGTCGGAAGTTTATTAAAAGGTTATTAATATTAATTTTATCAGAAGAAATATTATCTTCGACGAAATAATCATAGTTGAGTCTCTCAATATCATCTACCTCTGAACTAAATGAACTAATATCTGAAGAAATATCATCGAAAAATCGTGATGATACTTTACCAAGTAATACTTACTAGGAACATTATTTATGTTAAATCGATGAAACCACAAACAGTTAATAAAAACTCCTATAAAATTAATTATTTATCCAGTACGTCTTGTTATGTGATAATTAGAACACGGATTATTTGAACGCTTAATTAATTAATTTCAGGAATAATAAAAGGCAGACTGTATCATACATACATATATCAGCTCTAAAATGTATAACCTAGGTTTGCTTTCATCCATTTAACTGTGAATATCTTTAACAATTTTAAAGTTATCTAGGTTTCAAATAGGAGAGTTAGTTTCTTATAAGTTGCCTTTATCTATCTATCCCTGTATGTCACTTACATATTCTTTGATGTGTTTTAGCGAAGCTTTAAGAATGTAAGTAGTTAAACATAAACAATATAACAAGTTAGTGAAATTTATAATACAAAACTACGTAGCATAATTATAGTAAATCATCTGTAACCATGACTAAATAAACCGGGTAATCAAACAAAAATAGCTATTTATGTAACAAGTGTGTAAAATGATCCTTTTTTATAATTAAAAAATTTAACATAAAACAATTCCCATTAATAAAAAAAGATTTTACACACGTATAGCATACAAAATTTTACCTACTATCGAAGAAAATATTTAAAAAAAATCAAAAATACCAAATTGCTTTACGCACTAGTGCGTAAAGAATAGTCAAATTTTTATTTGACAAATAATAAATTAAATGTTAAATACACGTCAAATTACTTTAAGGCACTAGTGCGTAAAAAGTGAAACTTTACACACCCTTGGAAGTGGGTAAGGTAAGTACTTTACGGACGGTAGTAGAAAAAAGTATTTTCATATTTTAGGTAATAGTTTTTTTTAAATATTAATGATTTTTCATTTTTTCATTCATAAATTTGATATTTTATAAAAATAATTATCGTTAATTTAAAAAAAAATATTGGCATAATAATCATATGTAATAAATATTAATACTATAAATAAATGTCCTAATAGTTTTACTTTTAATAGGAATAATTCTAAAAATAGATTTGTATAAAAACTTTATGCTTAATTAAAACTAACTCAATGTCACCAACCCTAAATCCCTATAAAATGGCAAAAAGAAAATTGACACGTCATCGTTTTCCCTCAGGTATTTCGGACTGCACACAAGCAAACCCAAAGCCAGACAGCTTTAACGTTGTGTTTTTCCGGATGTCGGGGTTCCCAACTTGAAAACTTTGCTTTGGATTAGTTTTTGTCAGTTAGTTTTCAAAACTTTCGGATAGCTCTTTCCGAGAGTGGTAATTGGTCCTAAAATAGAGCTTTCGATGACTTCTACTTAGAAAGTTAGTTTTAATTAGATGTGAACTTTTCTGGGTAGTATTCTCGTGTTAAGTATAAATAAATGGACATCAAGGACTACATAATGGTAAAAAATGTAGATACTTAACTATAAATAGCGTGTTAATAAAAACCACCTGTTTGTTATTTTATTTTGATAAAAAATATTAAAATCAAATATGATAAAACTATTTTTATTTATATTAATTATTTCATAAATCAGCTAATGCTTCAATAGTGTGGAAATAATATTGGAGATTGGTACATTCACAAAGGATGTTAATAATAATTCAGTAAACATACAAATATTTGAAATATTTTAATAAATTCATTATTTTAATGTATATAAACGCATTAATTTTGCATATTGTATTTAATAAATAATAAAGTCAGATCGAACACATGGTTTAGTTATATTTCATTGGTTCTTTGCTAAATTTAAAACTTGATTAAAAGGTCTGCCGAAACACATAAAATATTTAAAGCCAAACAAATTAATTAAAACCAAATTATAATGCCATATCAATTTAAAAACCATTAGTTTTATTTTTAAAGAAAATAAATTATTGAGATAAGTCTTACTCTAAAAGTTATGTCTAAATTTATTTAAAATTAAGCGTATTAATCAGTTTTTCGCAAGAACGCTTGGACCTGTCGATTCTTATTTTAAATTGCGCAGAATGTTACCCAAAAATAAATTTTGGCCACCAAATTAATTTTTTTCAAATAAAAGCACAATTTTTTATTTTATATTTAAATTTCGTGCGGAATTATACGTATGTTTCTTGCATCATGTCCTGTACCTAAAGTCAAAAAAAAAACACGACCAAACATTATTATTGAAAGTCACGCCTTATCTCTGAGAACAGAGCAAAATTCCCCTCATTCATGTTTTTTTAATATAAGCTGGAGATCGTGTATTTTTAGAAACTATATGACTGTTGTACACGCCAAACAGATATTGTCAAGTATACGAGTAACGGAACGAGAAAAAAATAGAAATTCTCTGCATGGTTGGGTTTGGTGGTAAAACACGTACTTAAATAGAATCTGCTCAATTATTCAATGAGATCAATTATTATTCTCCAATATATCAAAAGGTGGTGAGTAGAATAGAGGCTAAGTTTAGTGTATTCTGTCATATTAGAGATCTGCCAAAATCTGGTCGTCCTGAGATGAAAATGAACAACTTGGTATTTTGCTCTCTTTAGAAGAAAATCCATGCACTCCTCTGTCGCAGATTATTCAAATCTGAAAATCACCGAATAGTTAAAAAGCACAAATATCACCCTTAAAAAGTTGCTTCAGTGCAAGAATTATTTGATGACGATTTCGATAGGCGAAATGAGTTTTGTGAATGCTGGCAAAACATATATAATCTAAATATTAATTTAGTGACAAATTTTATTTTTTCCGATAAAGCCACTTGAATGGTTTTGTTTCAAGTAACTTGAATGTGTAAATAGTTGTGTGAACAGCTAAAATTGTCGATATTGGGCAACACAAAATCCGCATAGGATGATGGAGGTGAGCACCCAGTACCCTTAAGACCTAAATGCGTTATGTGGAGTAGTGCGTAGAAGAGTAATAGGTCCATTTTTCTTTGAACGGACTTTAACGAGAACAAGTGTATCTAAATTTTCTTCAATTTAAATTGATTCAGACTATCCTGACGAATAGTTTCCCAAATTTTCCATTAGGATAGTGCTCATCCGCACTATGCTGCTAATTTGCGTACATGTTTCGATGAAATCTTTCTGGATCGGATAGGAAGGAGGGGACTCATCGAATGGCCTGAAGGTCGCCTGACCTAACACCAGTTTTCTTTAACCAGTGGACTTTTTTTTATAGTGATACCTTAATTCAAATGTATTTTTAATAGGCCAAGTAATCTAGATGGCTTAAAAGAGAGGATTCGCAGAGAAGTGCGCACCGTTACGAAAAAAATGATAAAAAATTGCACCAAGAGTTTATTGATCGCCTTGGACATTGTCAACATTTAATTTAACTTTTATTCTTTTTTTATTTAATACATCAATCGGGTCTTTTTACGATAAGTGTTGAGTTTAAGTACATCATGCATGAAACATACGTTGAATTCCATAAGGAATTCAAAAATAAAATAAAAAAAGGTTTCATTTGAAAAAACAAAGTAAATGGATGAAATTTATTTTAGAGCAACGCTGTATATACAAACTTCATATACAAAAAGCACCACTTAAAATAAAAATCGACACTTCCCAGTATTTTTGCGAAAAAGCCATCTCCTAATTTTAAATTAATTTTGACATAACTATTGGGACGTACTCTATATGTATAGTAATCTACTAAAGGATACTGTGATAAATAGAATGTATCAAAAGAATAATATTTTTCTTCACATGAGAACTTAAACAGTACTCAGTATTTTGGTTATTCAAGAAACAGAAGGGGCTGCAATTATATAGGGCCCGTTATTCACCAAAAAAATACTATGTTAAGCTAATTAAATATTGTAAATTATTTATTTGAAAGCGCTGTACTTTTAGGACCATTTTTAAATATTATATTCTTCCTCTAATGAATTTCACATGATATGAAAGCAACATATAAACTAGCTGTTATTTAAAACTCATTATGATTTTTGTTTATAAATTTAATTGCTATTTTAGATTCTGAATTTAAAACTGCTAATCCGATTTCACGTTTAAATTACAACCAATCTCAGTCAGATCATGACGAACACGTACCCATTATTCGGGCGTAATTTACCGTTGTTGCTCATTTGATGCATAAGACGCTGCCGGAATTGAATATATTTGTGCGCTGCTCGGAGCAACTCAAGTTTACATGCAATAATCATGTCAAATGTAATCCTATTTAATAGCAGCTTGTGTTTGTTTACTTCAGATCTAAATTGCTGCCATGGAACCGCATATTGCTGCTTGAAAGAGTAGGGTAATATGTTTCGATTTTGAGCATTTTCCTAATTAAGTTTTGGAACTCTTCCAGTATACTAAATTGGATGATGGTGAGAGATGGAAAAATAATATGGTACTAATAATGGATAAAAGGAAATACACATTTTTTATATAGGGTACCTAAAGTAAAAACTATGACGTTTACATTTTTTTTATGAAACACTCTGCATATTATGATATTTTACAATTCTACAATATATTCTCAATAGTTTCTATATAGCAAGCCATATACCAAAAATCAGCGGTTTATTAAATTTGACATAATAGACTAATAAAACATACGATATTAAAACTTAAAAATGTATACAATTTGTTTCAAGTGACGTTAAATTTGTTGTCCATTTACTTTAATGCATTCTTGAAGTTGCTAAATAACTTCCAATTGCACGTTTTGAAGCACTTGCGGATCAATTAATTTAGTTTTTTTTCGAATTCTTTGCTTTAAAACATCAACGTTACTTGGCGTATTCACATAAACTTTGGACTTTAAATAGCCCCATAAGAAAAAATCTAATAGGGTTATATCTGGTGGCCTTGGTGGCCACTTAATCGATTTTCTTCGTCCAATTCATCTGTTAGAAAAAGTTGCATCAAAAAATTCTCGAACGGCGATGGCAAAGTGCTAGCCTTAAGAATTTGCTAATAAAACTGCACTCGCTGTCAAAATCCTCTTCTAATATTTCACGTATCAGTTGTACTTTATTAAAACGATAATATTTTATTATCGTTTTAATAAAGTACAAAAATACTTCGTTTATTTAAACGAAGTATTTTTGCCACTGACCCTACACATAAATTCCAATTTCTGAAAAATTGTACTACTTGCAACATGAGTATTATTTTCCGTTTCTAATAGAACGGTAGATCTAGTAATTGCAGGATGATCAGCATAAGTTGCAGTAAATAAATTACAGACTTCTTGTTGTGTACACACCCGGTCTCCAAAATTAATCATCATAACTATTTTAACTGGTTCTTTCTCAAATAAATGCATTTTATTAAAAAATTATGTGTAAAATGATAACTAACATGATAATTATACTCACAAATGCATGGCAAACTATTATCAAGTAGGTTCTCAAATTGGGAACTGTTGGAAAATAATAATGTCTACGTACTTTCTATAGTAGAATTCGTATAGAAATTTTTTGTTTCAAAAAAAGCGGAGGTGACAATACTAATTGATAGTAATCGATGTGTCCAAAAAATAATGGAAGAAAAAATACCTAAATTTTTAATGAATTTGTTCCTTTCATCGTGAATAAACTGTGTAATATAAGCTTTTAATATTTCTTATAAAAAAAAAGTTTTATTTACTTTAATTTGTTTACTTTCGAAGCTTAGAATTTTTCTAGATTTTTCTTAGTTTTTTTTTGTAAAACTAAAATAAATATGATCATAAACACATCCAGAAATCATTTATTTACCAGCGAGCAAAAAAAAGGGCCAATTAATTCTAGGATTGCTAAAATAGTTTAAAAAAATTTTTGCCATGTCTAATATATGCACCACATGCAATAAGACAATTATTTTTAAGAAATCCAAAACCATAGGCAATGTAATATTTGGATTACCCTGTGATGTTTGCAAAAAGGTCATTTGTCATTATTTTGGTGACATCACTGGACCAACTGAAATAAGGGTCATGGTGTTATCCAAAAGAGCCTTTCCCTTCTATTGTAAGGTTTGTTCGAATAATGTAGATTAGATCTTGGGCCTTATGGGCCATTTCACAAACTGAAAAATACCTTAAATGACCTAACCACAAGCATGTCTGTTCTAATTCGTGAATCAGTGGATGCTGCTGCTTCTAGCATAAAAGATAAGATCTTTAGTTTGGATTACCAAGGTTAATTAAATCAACCTAATGAAAATATGCCACCCTCCTCTTCAGATGATGAATGGCTTGATTCACATAACAAAGCCAACAATCTTTTGCTTTTTAATGTTTCTGAGTCCGAGAATAATGATATGGAATTCCGCTCTATTCTTCAAAATGTAATTTGAAGAATAGAGCGGAAAGTACTTTACCAACAGTATCTAGACTATCACGCTTTGGAAACCCTAAGAGTTAAAACCCTTTCCTGTCAGAATAGTTTTGAAGTCAAAAATTAAATACTAAACCGCGAAACAAACTTAAAGGTAAACTTTATTATTTAACATTTGATATAACCCTAAAACCAAAAAAGCTAGAAAAATCTGTGCTGTAGATTTTAAAGAAACGCAAGGGGAAAGACACCATGATGACGTATGTCAGGAAACTCAGGAAAAATATCTCGGCAAAAAAACTACTTAATGGGTCAAGCGCCTTCGGAGTACCACTAGCAAAGTCAAGACTAAATATGTATTTTTAGAAAATTCGTGCTCTTAGGAACAAGCTGATTCCTCTACAATGCAATGGTTTAATCTCTTTTTTTGATGTAATTGCTCTGTTCGAGGCCGGCCTTAATAATAGCTTTCTTAACGGTAAACTGGGTTTTAACTCTTTCGATGTATATCGCTGTGACCGAACAGTTGCCACAAGTAAGGGTAAACGTTAAGAGGTAACTTCATAGCAGTTCACACAACAATGAAAGTTTTCTTATTCTATCTCAGAGTGACATTCAACAGCTCTTCATAAAATCAACAGGAAGGATCTAGTACCTTCCTGTTCCTATGATGTTTTACGTACTTACGTTTGTTTATGTACTACCCATTCATTCACCATTAGAGAAATATGAAAGTTCTAGTCATAACCTAAGCGAGATTACTCTGCTATTTTCCAATCTAGACATCTGCATTCTGGGTAACTTCAACCTGGCTAAAGCCATTTGAGCCATTAATAATATTTGCTTGCTACTTATCCAACACTTAACAACTATGTACCACCAGCTGCAATAAATAACATCATCTGATTTTTTTAAACTGATCTTACCAGTAGAACTCAAATTGTACGATTTAATAACTTCAGATTTTGCCCATAAGCAGTCTCCAAACTTTTTGTTTACCTTTTTACAGGATAAACCAATATGCCAAAACTTCATTCATTCTTCGAATATTAAAGCTAAGCAATGAGCTTCATAGCCTTGATTTCGTTCAACCTCTGAAGTCTTTTTGGGGAGCTTTATCTGGTCTTCAATTATAAACTGAGTTGATTATCATGAATCTTTGTATCCTATTTTTTTGTTTAATTTTAGTTTTTGTTACATCAGCTTGTATTTAATTACTTACATAATTTTGTATTGGGCTTGACCCATTAATAATTAAATAAATTAGTAACAAAGGTAAAATGACCAAAAAAATATTTGTCTAAAGTTCGTATCGTTGTTGTGGTAGTTTCGTTAAGAAAATAACACATGCATCACAATGATTCTCTTAAAGATCCTCTTCCTATGTGGCAAATGTACAAGAATGCCATATCGATATTGTGAATGAAATATTTAGTGATAAGTTCCTAATAATGATTGTGTCAGCAACTAATAATTTTACAGTGAGAAAATCCACATGAGGTTCTCCTAAGAGTATCGGATCTAAGTATAAAATTAGGACAAATCTTGTCGTTGGTTTGTTTTCTTATAAATAAAGTAAACCATTTTTGTTTTATTTTCATTGTGACTTAAGCTACCAAGCTATTTTTGTTGCTGATTACTTGATATAAGTTATTGCTTTATTCAAGTTTTTAAAGACCGAATCCCTAGCAAAATTATATGCCGACCCCAGTGTCACCGTGGGCAAAGTATTCACGACGCGATCGTAAAGTCTCAGGTTTGAATCCTAGCTGTGTTTGTCTTATAAAAACCAAAACACTGGCGTTTCGGAACCCACGTTAAACTGTAGGTTCATAATAACAACAATAACGCGAGTCCATTGTAATTGAGGAAGAAGAAGAAAAAGAAGAACAAAATTGTGTATCATCTGTGAAAATAACTGCCTTAGAATTGGGGCCCACACTAAAATTATTAATAAAGATAAGAAAAAGTATTTGCCCCAGGACCAAATATAAGACGTTGACCTAAGAAAGTTTGAGTACAAAACGTTATAACAGACCATCTGTACTCTGTCTTTCAAACAGGATTCATAAAGTTAAATTAATTTCTATATTATTAATTAAATATGATAGTAGTAATTTAACCTATCCCTAAAAGTCCTATCAAAGATAATGAACCGGATATAGAAAAAAGGAATTTTGATTTATGTTATGGCAAATTCTAAAACAAACCTAAGACGTATCATTGCAGCCAACTGGTAGAGCAAGTAAATCTTCAGTATCCAGAATTTTACATTAAGAAAATAATATCCGTATGATTTCACTTCAGGTCACGATATTGTTTTGCAAGAATTTTCTGCAAAACTCAGTTCTGTATGTTTTCCAGAGAGTGCCAGTAGAATTATCAATTTTTTTAGGCGTTTTTATTTTATCAATTTTTTTAAGCGTCGCGTACCAGAAGAGGTGTTTTTCATTTGGCGTGATAATCATTGTTGTTCGATGAAAAACTTTCATGCTCTTTAAAAACATGTTCAACCATATCGTATTTGGTATCGTATTTTTAAGGATTATAATGTGATAATCACAACAAATTTCTACAGTATTTATTAGAATTAAGTGGTATATACTTTAGTTAAGCCAAGAGCGCCAGAATATGAGTTATGTTATAAAATATGAGTGTTAGAATATGGATATTATACTAACGTACATGAGCCATCATTGATTACCACCATACTGTTATCTAAGATAAAGTCTGCAATTAGCTTTCCATCTTTATTGGCAGGAGAATCATCCCATAAAGGGTGATATGAGTTAAGGTCGCCCATTATAATGGCCCATTATGAGGTCTTCCAATAAGTTAGTAGTAATTTTTTTATATGTATTGACATGACAATTAATCAATAATTTATTTACTTTATAATTGCGAGTTTAACATTGTGCTAAAACTCCATTTTGAAGCCAGGCTCCAGACTTGCATTTCAGAAACCGATGTTTCGGTTCTATTAATCGTGCACTTTAATTTTATTACTATATTTTGAAAGCTTAAGATTCTAGTTGTAATTATTTTAATATATAGAGGTTACTATATATTGTTAATGAATTTCTCGTGAATGTGATTTTAGCTCTATTTAGGCAAATAATTCATATTAGGTATATTAGATTATATTAGGTATATTTTATATACCTAATATATTATAAGGGGGAATATAACGATTAGTGAACGATTTTGATATGGGCCATATTTGTGGATTGCGAAAACCAGGAAAATATTTTCATATTTATGACCATTCGATAAAAAAAAATTCCACTATAGTAAGTTGATGTTTTATGACAGTTAAGAAGCATCGACATAGGATAACAATTTGTGTAATAAACAAAACTAAGCGTATCGCTCATGAGGAAAGATGGTGTTTGATGAAAGGCATATATATCACTGTGGATGTTTAGATGTACTAGACCACCTGTAGCTTTATAAGAGTGCAATGTTATATTCAGAAATTCTATATTTTACCGATCCTATATTCTCCAAATATTGAAAAGACTCATTTTTCAACAGAATAATTTACTAATTTAAGTTCATCAAAAAATATTCCTTCTAATGTAATATGTTAGATGTCATAGAATGAAGACAGCATTTTTTACTTTATTACCGCTCAACCAACCAAATAACAGGAAAAAAATAATAATTTGTTTGACGATCATGCAGCTGAATAAACTTCTGCAAACTCTTTAGCACCGACAAAATGAGATGATCGATGTTTTAGTTTTGACACCTTATTACAAGCAACCCCAACTTCATGGATTAGCTGTGCCAGAATCTGTGACGGATGGTGCAAAGTGGCTAGTCTCCTCCACATCATGTCCTATACATGTTCGATGGGATGCTTTCTGAAGAAAGTCCGTAGTCTGACGAGTAATATGAGGACGTTAGTTCTGCTGAAAATGGACGCTGAAATATGTAGACGGCCCTCTAGATAAGGCAGTAAATTGGTTTGTAGGATATTAGATTTAATTCAATTCACATTTAGTTTATCAAATTCAATGTCAGGCCGTTCTCCACGGTGGCGTCTTAGCCTTCTACGGCCATCACGCATCACGTATCTAGACAGAATCGCGATTCTTCGCTGAAAATTAAATTATGCTATTCTGCCTCCCAATGTTGCCGTGGTCTGCTTAAGTTCGAGGGTTAAAGACAGTGGGGGGCAGAAGTACTAACCATGCACGGTATGAAAAATGTTTAAAGGATTGAATGCTTCTATAGAATATACGCATAGTAACAGGTCTACCTTTTTCTCCAGATTTAACGCAAAGTAGCAAAATAGCCTAGTAGCGCTAGTTGTCTGAAGAGTCTATCATGACGCTCTGTGGTACGCATCGGATGACCAGTTAGCCTTTTTCGTATTTCTTTACCTTCTTGTATCCTTATCCACACATTACCGTCATTGTAGTATAGTTAATGTGGCTACCAATTTTGCGATAGGGTAAAGAAATTTTTCCTTCTGGGTGTAACACTTTTTACGTACTTATCGGCGAGCATTTAGAATAACAAATTAATCATTTTAAAAACTATTTTTAGCAAAAAGTCTAACGAAGCACTTTTAGAGGAGATAATTAAAAGAACATATTAACAAAACTGCGTTAAACTCTTGAAGCAGATGTTTTCTAAAGAAGGTTCTTTAGTAGCTATATAATATTATTTTGCTGCTACATGCAATTACCTCAAACATATAATAAAGAACCTGAATGTTAAAGAGGACCAACATCGAATGCAACAGGTTCTATGGTAGCGAAAATTGTACATTGTGTTCCATTTCGAATGAAATTGCAGGATAGCACCCTTAGCATTAAAGACAGAATGTTGCGGATCTCACGAACTGACCCTCTTTTGTAAAGCTTTTATTATACGCAAAAAATATGTTCTACCTTCTTTTGTATATGATGTACAGAGGGAAAATTTAAATGTTGACTTTTATGTATTTTCTTTTAAGTATAAAACATAGAAAAAAGTAAGAGTTGTTGTAATCGAATGTTTTGCGTAAATATGAGTGGAAAAAAAATCAAAGTATTTTTTTGGAGATATGATTTAAACTTTTTATTAAACAGGGTCTCTCACGACGAATAGACGTGGAACTATCTTTTCTAAAATTTTGAGAATTTGGCAACATGGCGCAGAAGCAGGTATCAACTTCATTATTTCAAATAGAACACCCTGTATATTTTTGGCTTCCACCTGAAATTCTAGGTATATTTTATGTATAATGTCCTATACCTAAGTGTAACCGTTTTTGCCATATTTTTAATTTTATGTGGAAAATTATGTTTATAAGCCCTAACATAATTACCGACTACTCCCTTTTACTAGACTTAATTTATTGGTTAGTTTTAGTATTCTTTTAGAGGAAGCACCACTTTAAAAGACTATTTTAATATTTGGCTAAAAAAAAGATATAGGGGGGTCAAAAACTAGAATTAAAAATTAAAATTAAAAAAATCATTAAAAGTCAATTTTTTAAACGGAAATCCTCTATTTTTATTATTTTGTCATAAAGATAACTAAAAATAAGATTAGCTTTGTAAAAAGTTATCTAGTCCACAAATTGATAGTTTCCGAAATATTGGCAGTTTAAATTTGGCCTATTGAAATAAAATATTGAAAATAAAAATAGGATATAACAACAATATAACTTGATTATTTTATTATTGACAATTTTAAACTGTTTTCTAAAATAAAATATAAAAACTTTTCGGTTTGTTTTTACTGAGAATATCCAAAATATGCTTATAGGCATGTATAGGCTTATGGCACTGAAAAAAAAGATAGTTGTTTATCAGCATATGTCGTTTTTCTAAAAACTTTCATGGGATTTAAAAAAAAATTATTTCAATAATAAATGTCTGTATTCATTTATGATAGTCTCAATATTAATTTAATATTATAAATGAAAAATCAAATTTTATAAGATAGTTTAAAAGTTTATAAATTTTATAAGTAGATATAAATAGTCAAAAGATTTGGATAAAACTTTGCCCTCACATAAAAATAAACTTCTGATTCTATATGAGATAAATGTTTCCACAAACGAATATTCTTATTGTAAGAAATTATTGATTTTTTTTTTCAGTTCTTTGGTATTGTTCTTGGTACATTTAGCCATTTGTCTTAGTATAGGAACACATTAATAACTAGCAAATTAACATGTTTTTCTCCTAAATAATCTTTTAACATTAATAAATTCTAACATTTTTGCTTATACTAGGATAATTCTATCAAAGTTCATAGGAGTTTCGGGAGTTACAGCATCGAATGCTAGCTTCACACTTAACTAAAAACAAAAAAAAGACTTTCTGCAACCATTAATTATCGATAAATATTTATTATTCATGTCAGGATAACGTTTTATCCAAATCCCTTAAGAGTTTCGGGAGTTATAGCACCGCATGCTAGCTTCACCCTTAACCTATAACGAAAAAACTTTCGTTTAAAAAAGTTTAAAGTATTTTTATTATTTAATATATTGCATCAAAAGTCTACTTTAATAAAGCAAGTTTAGATAATCTTCTCATTGTACTTCTCATTCATATTTTATTTTAAATACGTATAAGCTCCAAAGATATCTTTATTTACACTAACTAGAAAAAAGCTAAAGTCTTGTTTGGACCGAAAATTTAGCTTTCGTTGCATTTTTATCATTATTTGTCCTTTTTGCCTATTCAAAATAAATTTAGTTATAATTTAAGTTAAAATTTGAAGTAACTCTTTATATCATTTATACCATTCAACGATTTATAATTAAGTTAAAATTTGAAGTAATTCTCTATGTCATTTATACCATACAACGATTCCTGACAACTAATAAAACTAGCTATCAATTAAATTCCTCAGTTAAAAAAGTTAACCAAGACCATATTTTAATAGAACGTGAAATATTTCAGGAATATTTAGGAAGTCATCTGTAGTAGCAATTTGAATATTCCTGGAAAATTTTATTGTCACATTCGCCAAATGTCAGTTATATTTAATTACTACTGCCGGCTATCTATATCTAGATTTGATATTCATCAATATGTCAAATCTTCTTTATGCGCTTTCTCTCTAAATTCCTGATTTATGCATATAAAGCCAATCAAATTACGAATAACATTATAATCTAAAAAATGCATATAATTGGATGCAACTTAAAGTCCTACCTATTTTTTTAATTAATTTTTTAATTAGTGCTTATTATGAAAGTGAACCAGCAAAAAGGTTTTTTAAAATTTTTACTTCACTCGCGATTTATAACTAACTTAACCAAGTCTAAAATCTAGCTTTAGTGTAACTAATCTGTCTTTAGTGTAACTGCTTCTATATGTAAACTAATTTTTGTAAAATAAGCAAAGAATTATATTATGTAGAGTACAAGAGTGACGAGGTTACATAACGATTTCTTAGCAAACACTTCGTCATAGCTTCTTCTTAAAAGCTGCTTTGCTTCTACAGTCTGGGAATGACTCGCTTCTGGATTATGAAGTAGCTGAATGTAGCTACTATCAGGACATACAGTAGTGCGGTACAAATGCTAGTTCTCTGGTAGCAAATAAGTTGGTTTAGGGCATGGGGCTATGTTTCCTATATAAAGTTCATAGTGACGGTCAATTTCCAGACTGTAGGTGCCATTTAATCTCAAATCTGGATAGCTGCGATTAATTACGATATAAATTACATTCACTTTTCTTCATCCAGTTTTTCGGGTTTGTTGTATCAATTTGGATTTGAGTTTGATGGTATTGTGATGTGGTTGCGCTGAGTTTCAACATCTAGGTGCATCGCAAGGTGCATCTTTGCTTATGAGCAAGAGGTACAGATGGTAGAGCAAATAACTGTTTTTCTCTACGATAGACATTTTAATTATAAAACAAACACTATTTCCTTTTTGCATAGTTTTAATACCTAAGACACTATTGGAAAAAGGAAGTGTTCTAGATTTCAATTAAATGGGAGTCTGTCGAATGTTATACCTCCAAAAATAATTTGATTTCCGTTAAGTAAATCGTTTAGATTGAGAACCGATGTATGAAAGCTGTTTAATTTTGAAAAATGTATTACTATTGGAAGGTCTTCAAAACATCGCATGTTTCTTAAAAAATATGGTTATATAAGATAGTATTGCTTACCGAAAAAAGAAGTGTTGATCTTCAGACTTCATTTGATCCAGTCTTTTAACTTCTTTTTAAATTCAATTTTTATAAAAATTTCGTTTCTTTAATTTTTAAGTGGAAAGACTTCAGCGTCTCCTTACACGAAACTTCACTTAACTCGATAATATAATGATCAATCACATCAATTCGTCAAATACGCTCAATAACGCGACGTTACACTTTCGACCAAAGATGGATATGTAATAAAAGCAAATGGATATGTAAAGTATTCTTAAAAATATCACTCGAATTACTTTTTATTTTTCTTTGTTCAATGGTTATATTTTTTTTATGCCATAGTATTAGGAAATTCGTAAGTTCATCGTGCGTCATGAATATTTAAGAAAAATGTTTCGATCAGAGATATATATCTTATATTACTATAAAAATAACAGTTAAATTTTCTCTCATGGAAATCTATCCACTGGAGTCAAGTAAACTAATTACACTTTTCAAAACATCATTCAGGATGTCAAAGGGGTTCCACTGGAAAATGCTATTTTGAAGTCCATTGGGTTGGCCAAAATTATTATCCATAGGATGTCCATTATTAATCCTTGACTTAATTTGGACCAATACGGGAAATCCATTGGAGGATATGTGCTGCCTAAAACTTTTTATTATATTGCCTACACCATTAATTAATTATTCTTTTTTGCTAATTTTAAAATTCAGACGATTTATCGTAAGTATTTGATTTTCATATTTTTTAGAGTTGTAGCTAAATTAAAGTATCTCTCTTTATATAAAGAGCAGTTTAATATATTTTTTATATGTTTATTATGTCATGTATGGTTTTTTGTAGAATAAGGAATGGGTGTATTATTTCCAGTCCAATAGTTGATAATATCCGTGAGTTTCCTAGTTTAAGCGGTAGTCATCCTAGATTCTTTGTCACATCATGATAGGCTATTGACCATAATAATTCAATGATAAGAAGCTACATACTCTCATTTTAACTTAACTCTGCCTAACTCATTATATGTTCCCTATAGCAGCCGATGTATGTGCTCCCAAGATGGTTAGTCTATGGTCGTGGTTAGCCTAAGTCTATATATTTTATTGTTGATTTAAAATATGTAGACTTTGGTTGAATTTTCGCTAAACATTTAATTTCCAATACAGTAGGTTAAAGTGTGAGTGCCTCCTGGGGTACCCTTCGCAGATTAGTTAGAAGATGGAGTTCAATGACGATAAACCGTTAAAATAGACTAATTCCGCGATTTGGATCGGGTATCATTCGAAGGAGTTCCATAAAATAGCGCCAATTAGGATAGTGAACCACGAAAAAGACTCAATTTTTTTGATCTTGAACGTTACAGCATGACTTATATAACGTAATATAAATGACTATTTAAATTATTTTTAGTCAATTCTGTTTCTATAGATTAAATTTCAAATTAATATGACATCGTTTTGAAGTTTGACGTTTCATCTGTCATATCTGTCTTGTGTTAAGCTGTCAGACTTCAACCACAAATGTCAATAGTCTCATTGTTGAAACCTTTGGTGTGACACTCAAATCGCAAAACAGTATTACGACAAACCAAAACTTAACCATAAAATTAATTTTACCCTCGACACGTGTTTCGCTAAATATGTTAGCATCTTCACTAACATCGTTAGCGAAACGTGTGTCGAGAGTAAAATAAAGAGTTTGAAATTAGTGGTAAAACCATTTTGTGATTTGCAAATTTCAAAATTGCCAATTGTTAGTAAATATTTTTGTAACTATGCTGTTTTATTTAAATCTTGTTAATTTTGTCAATATCATTTGTTTAGCATTTTTGCTTGAATACCGTTTTTTCTTAATTTTGATAACAGCCTCCAAATTGGTTCTAGTTCCCTTTATAAAGACAACTTTTTTTTCAAATTTAAAAGCTCTTTATTCTTTTAGAAATATGCAATTACAAAATATGATTAAAATGCAATAATCCGAATAATAAATAATAAAAATTACAATCATAGGTCCACTATGTATGCAGATTTAGCAATAAATACTTGCTTTGCAAATGATGGACATGATTAGATGTTTGAAAGTAAAAAAATTAACGTTATCAAATTTGATTTCTGAAAAGCTAAACTTCTTAAGTCATTTTTTGTTAAAAATTTTGTAAATTATTTTATATTCTACGTGGATAACAAAAGAACAAAAAGAAAATTAAATATTATTGAAGTGCACAACATCGAACAAATTAAGTCCAAATCTTTAAGTGAGCTTAATAAAAGAATTTACTTGTGTTTTTTTCCGTTTTTGTTTTAAATCTACATATTAATTTCCTCTAATTGTCTTTTTTTTCAACTTTTCATATGTAATATTTTATTTTTATTTTATTACGCCAAGAAAAAAGAGTAAAACTTACCTTTATAATATGAAGTTTCGCGTAAGGTATTTTTTGGCAAACCAAATTTAACATGAATTTTTCGCAACAAAACCGCAATTATTTTACTACATTATCTCGCCTTGGTTTAAGCAAGACAAGCTCGAATGAGACTACGTCTATTATAAATATCTCATGCAAAATTAAAGCAGGTTCCTTTACAACCACTTGAGTGCATTATATGCCGAATGAGCGACTCCCGCCAGATTAACTTCGCGCATTATACGGTAACTTCATTGCAACTCCCTCGCTTGTTACAGATATAAATATCACTAGACATCTAACGACGAATAGTATGTGAATTATGCAGCTAGTGGAAATTCTTAATATAACTCGGGAGGAAAAAAGCATCAAATTCTCGGAAAAAAGTCTTTTTATTCTTGAAGTACTTTTTTTATAGCCTAGAACGAATTTACAGTGTAAATTATTTTGTTTTAATTTCATTTATATTTCTTGTATTTTGTTTCTGGTAGAGACGAAAGCAAACCAATGTAAGTTTAACTATATAGACTTACAGCATTAATATTGATAACATTTATATTAAACTATTATTGATCTATTGTATTCTTTGTATATCTGTTTTTTCTGCGTTATTCGGAATTAGACGTAAAGCAAAATAAATAATACTTTTTAAGGCTACTTTTTTCGTCTAGTACGATAATGATTTAAAATAGATTATACGACGTTTCGTCTTTTAACGACACTCGTCAAGCGTGATATTCAAAATTTAAATAATGCACATTGAGAAGCATTTTCGGGGTAAACATTAATTTATGTGTAACACATTTCTTTCTCATGGAGGTTTGGTGAAAAAAATTTGAATAAAAGGTGTATTTGATTTAAATCTGAATTTAGCCACCCATATTAAGGACAAAATTAAAATTGCTTACTGCCCTTTAAGAATGTCTCTCAGAATAGGACATTTTATAGAAACACTGTTTATGGTGACTCTTTAACCGAGTCTTTGTCAAAGAAGATAGAAAAATTGTAAATTAGTTGATGCACTTTTCTTTTAATATATAGAATATGAGTCAAATGACTCCTAAACTAAATTCACATTTTATATTTAATATGAGGATATAGAAGAAAATGTTTCATGTATAAGATAATTTACAAAATAATTAAGTCAGCTGACATATTTATAGGAATTATTCTTTCACAACGATTATATACACAAAATATCATAAAAATATCAAGCTATAAAACATCACTATAGCGGAATTTACATGCGGTCAGAGTATATTAAAAATAGTTCATCAAAAAAATTGATTGCATATTTTAAGAAAACTATTTACCATTCTCAATAATTAGTGTGAGAATATTCACAATATTGAGAAATCTCAACAACATTTTATTATAATTTAATTTAATTGTTCTTATTTATTTATAAAATATCTTGATTTTTCTGCAACATGAAGATTATCTATCTCTTCGATCTTTCAGGTATAATTTAAATTTTAAAATAATCTTGGAGTCATTATTTGATGTTGCCTTAAAATGCTCTCGCCTTTTCATATTTTTGAGCCTGTGTTTGAGTTTTTGCTGCCCATCATCCCGTGTGCGTGTTATGAAGTTAATATAAAATTTTTGTCAAATATTTGTTTTTGGTAATTTAGTTTTATTTTTAGTTTTCTTTGGCTTTTATTTTGAAGGGTTAAGATACTAATTTTTAAATTAATTAAAAAATTCTCTATTTGTTATGTAGGTGTTAGTTTTAATACGCTTTAACATGCTAAATACATGCGAGTTTTTTAGTTCGTTTATTTATTATCAGAGTCATATAATCGCAATATTTATAGGTATAAAATTTCGTATAAAATTATTTATTATTCGTTTAAAAAAAGATATAATTTGATATTTATGCAATGTTAAGGTAGCACTAAAGGCTTTTTAAAATTAAAATATTCATTATATAAGTACATGTAATATATGATAAGTTGTTGAAAAAGTAATGGACTATATTTGATAAAGTACAATATGATATATAAGAAAAGAAGATGAAGATGGTTTCTAAAAGACAAAACGTCCTATTTTAGATCACCATTATGCAGGTCGAAGAAAATGACCATGATATTGTTTTTTTTTTGCTCTACGGTTTAAAATATTGCCAGCAACGGATTTTCGGATATCCACGGAAATAATCGGATTTTTTAAATTTTACCAAAAACCTAGTTTTAATAAGCAAGACTTTACACAACCTTTTTGGTTTCTGAGATCCTCTTGGTCAACATTGAATTTGTAATACCCTGTACAGTGAATTAAATGTGTTTTCATGCATTGCAATTAAAAACAATATAAAAATTGATACAACGTGATTCATAAATCGTTTTTTTAATCAAATCAGAAACAACAAAAATTTTATATGGTAATATTAAAAATGTAATATAATATTAATATTAGTAATATCCTTACTCAAGAATTATCAAAATAAAGAATTTTTAAACCAGCACAATAAACCTACACATAGTCTTAATGAGCTTTTGAAAATACCAAAAAATTTTATTTGAAGATAAAAAATTGTACAAAAGCATATTTAAAGTTGTTAAAAAAAATAAAATGTGACATATAAAATTTAAAATTGTAATCATTCTCTTAAAGTATACTTCACAATACAAAACAATCAAAAAATTAGTGTCATAAAACTATTGCTATCTATGCTGCTCGGCTGTTTGATCTACTTTTCTACTACGATTTCTATAAGAAATATACATGATGGAAAGAATGAGGGTCTTAAGAGTGAAAGAGAGATTTCCAAGAATAATTTTGTACTTTAATCTGATACTGCAACGATTTTTATCTATATAACTGGTAAAAAATCAAGATATATAAATTTAAGCAAGTTATTAATGCAAACCTGGTGGTTATTAATGACACCTGGCTTTGCTCAGAATATTTCTATAAATAAAGGGTACCCAGTAATGCTGCTATAATTTTTTAGGACGAATATTGGTCGCAAATTAGAGCAGCAATCAATGTCACCCTCTTTGAATTGTGATAGTTTGACAATTGCTTCTTTTAGAAAAAATATATAAAAATACCTGTTAAATATAAAAACTGAATTTCATCCCAACTAAAAAAAATGTCTATTTAATTCTAAAGGGATATTTCGCTTAGAGTTAACGATTTAAAAAATAACTAAAACTATAATACTATCTAAAAATGTAATGGGTTCAGATTATTGTTGGTTTGCTTTTGCCAATTCTCAAGCATAGAATAAAAATACAGACGCAGTGCATTGGGACTTCACTATCATATTTACCAACAGACTTATTTTTTTCTCCCTTATATATATATTTTGCGGTTTCAGCATTTTTTAAATTTTGTTAGAGGAGCTATGATAGTGTGATAGGACACTTGCTGGAGTATAAATTGAAACAAATCTGTTCTATAAGTAAAACAAAGACAATATACAGATCGTGTTTTCGTTCGTTACTTATAGGTAACCGCATAGAGGCGAAATTTTGCAACGTCGCGCGTGTACAGTTTGACCATCGGATCTGTGTCTACGAAAAGAATGCGGGCGAAATTTTGAAGCGTTGTCACGTCTTACTGCAAAAATGAAATAGTATTGAATAAAAAGTAAATATAATGGTAAAATTAAGCTATTTAATCATAAAAAAGATAATAAATAATGTAATGCAGTTTAAACCATATTTTTTAGTTCTATTTGCTAATGTTTTGCATATTATAAAATCCAATATTGACTAACATTTATCCGAAATTCCTAATAAAACTTACAAAGCCGGCAACGTCGTGCTTTCGCGGAAGCATCTCGCTGTTTGGGGACAGGTGATCGGTTGATGACATCGCGGCCATTAATTTATTATTTTTATGCAGCGCTCTGTCTTTCTCTATCTTATTGAATCGCATCCTATCAGGTTTTGTGTAATTTTCGGAATAATATCGATTCCTTGCGGATTCAGTGGCGGCGGCGTATGTTAATACTTTTGAGCTATTAAACTGTTTTAATTGTTGTATTTTTAGGTACCTACTTAATTTATGACCTATGACTTTTGGGTAGTGTATCATAGTTTAGTTTATTTGCTATTATTGTTGTTGCTGTTTTGTTGTTGTTTTGTGTTATTTGTTTCTTTGTTGTTAAAGTTCATAATTTTTAACAGTTTTTGTGTTATTTACGTTATTATGAATAACTTTATTCATAGAAAGACAATTCATAGCCAGGCAAGGGATGTGATTGCGAATGTTCATAGGTAAGTAAAATGATAATGAGAGAATTATAAAGCCTAAGCACAGTTATGAAAAAAAAACATTAAAATAAAATCATAATTTATGCGACACTAAATTTCAAAAATTATGTACCTAATGTTGTAATAAATAAAAATCATATTCAATGAAATAAAACCAAGCTCGATTGCTTTACAAACAAAAAGATTTAAAGTTAATGTTGGCCATTTTGAATATAAAATGTCTATAAATATAAGTAATATGAATTGGAACGACGACTAAAAAAAATCGAATATCAGGATTATATACTTCTTGTACAAATTTTTAGGGTTTGCAATGAAGAAGCTACTAATAACTTCGTTAATTTACCAGTAAAGCGCAAACTTGAAAGAGTATCTCAATATACTGGCGTAAGCATTTCAATGGTGAAAAAAATTCACAAAGAAGATGAAGAAAGAATGCGGACGAACCTCAAAAAAATGCTTTCTAGTCCCGGCAAAAAAAGACCGCGAATGACGAAGGTGGAACAAGACGACAACTTTCATTTTCAAATAGTTAAACACCTAATAAATCGAATTTATATGGGTTTAAAGTTGTGCCTACTAGCAGAAAGCTGTTGCAAAAATTGCCAGAAGAAGAAAATTTTCCAAAAATAACATCTTTAAGGTATAAATACCTAAGAGACATAAAAAAACACCCATCCGAAGGTCGCAATATTGTCTATTTAGATGAAACTTGGATAGACCTAATGACCTAATGTTTAAAAAATGCTGGCAGAGTGAGACTGTTACTGGAGTGGTTAGCAATATATCTTCAACAGGTACAAATTGATTATACTTATTTAAATAATAATTTAAATTATACATATTGTGTAGTAAATTCAATGTTTAAACAGCATAATTCGGATTATCTGCCGTGCTCTTTCCCTCGCGATATCCAGGCATCGAGTACGGCACTCTTATTTTAAGTGATTAAACTAAGTAGGTGTATTACAAATTTTGTGTTTTCTTTACTTTACTTTTATCTCAAACTTCCCTAATCTTGTCTGTCATTTTTTTATTACATATTTACAAATAAAATATTGTAGAAGACCTTAATTTCCAAAATAATATCTTACCTACAAATACCTATTTTAAAATTAAAACCAAACTATATTTTTTAATATTTAATACATTCAAATCTGTGTAATCGGTTTATAAAATTTCGCACGTCACTGGCCATTTCATGAATGAAATGAGGCAGGTCTAGTCTACAACCACGTTCCCCGCACCGATACCGCTTAGCTACAGATTGGTTGGGCAGACTTTACGAGTGTCTGCGATAGAGCACCGCCCCGACCGGCCCGGGATTAGTAAACATCTGACTTTCGTCGAAGCTGCGTCGTTTGGCCACAGATTACCTAAACCAGATGCGAATGTAAGCCTGGCGGCATGATCTGCGTTCCCCACTATTTTCGTCTGCTCAACATCGGATCGAATAGTATGGGAGCACAATTATTTTAGTTTCACGCTTGCTTTGGTACCCGTGATGTTGAGAAGTGGCATAGTGCGAGCGCAAATATATTTTTTTAACTATGACGAGTTATAAGTGCATAAGTAGATGCTGTTCTTCTGTGAATACAGAAGTAACCTTTTTTGGTCTTCCAAGTGATCCTTTAAGGTAAACGTATTTAATTTATTTAGTTTTAAAATAATACGTACCGTTTGTTTAGACGTGAAGCTTCTCTTCGTGCAGCTAAAAGAGAAGACCTGCTGCAAAAAGAAAATTTTAAAAATTACAGAATATCTAGAAAGAATTTTGCGGAAAAATATATCTCAACTGGAGGGAAAAAGTTATTTCCAAACGCTATACCTACATTTTTTTGTAATCATATTTGTGTACTTACATCGACGGAAATAAATGAAACTGAAATTAATGTTAATCTGGAATCCGAAAGCGAAGAACCTCCACGAAAGATTTTTATTTAATCAGGTAGGTTAACTAACAATCACAATAAAATATAATATTTTAATGTGTTTTTATTAATTTATGTTTTTTTTTATTGCTAATTTAAAAAAAGAGCTGATTGTGTTATTAATCTTAATCAAACATATATTTTTATTTTTTAGTTTAACACGATTTAGTTACCTAATTCTTTCTTTACTGTCTCATTGGAAATTGGCTGAAGAAAGTTGCAATTTTGCTATGTTTAAGACTTAATTCTTGTGCTGTTATATGAAGCTTAAATTTAAATATTTTTCACTATGGTTCAAAAATATATAAGAACCGCATTGTCAGCAATATTCCTAATTAAAAGGGGCTTTTGGTTTGCTGTTTATCAATTACACTAAAAGTATAATAGAAATATTAATATAAAAAAAATAGTTAGTACAATGCAAAAAATAAAAACTCTTTAGAGTTACAGGTCGCTAACATATGTATATAATAAAAGCAAACAATAAGTCACATTTCTCTTCAGCAACATGTCAAGTATTTGTTTTTATTCTGTTTGCCCCTCGGTTTACCCTGCCTTATCAAGTCTTGTTATATTTATTTTATTTTTTCACTTTCACACAAATAAAAATTTGTTTTTGAAAGGAAATTTTTTTAAAAATGTGCTTTAGAAAATAAATATTTTTAAAACTTTTTTAATAATATTTATTTTTTTCTTTGTTATTATCTAGATGTTGATAACCTTAAATCAAATAAAGATATGATTGACCAAACGACCAATTATAAATTTGTTCAAAGTGATTTTTCAAAGGCATATGTAAACACAGGTATTAGCATAGGCATTATCTAAATATTTATAAAAATAGTATTAGAGTTAATAATTTTTTAGATGTGATAGGCACTAAAGATACGCCCATCAATTACATTACAAGTATAAAATCACCAAGCATAGGAATACAAACTTCATCTGCATGGACTGCCAATAGCCCAAGAAAGCTGAAGTTGCGATACTAATTCAGAGGTTTAAAAAGAAATATATTAAAACAAAAAAAGCAATTTGAGCAGGCTAAAGCGATTAAACCGAAACTCGATAGTTTTATTAAATTATGTGACAGCTTTTTAAATAAAACTTTATCTGAAATAATAAAAGTTCAAGCTAAATTACAGCATAAAGTAGGTAAAGCTAAACGATATCCAGATAGTTATAAACAGTTTGCTTAAGTTTTGTATTTCTTGGGGCCAAAAGCATATAGATTTCTCGCAAAAATATTAAATTTACCTACTAAACGTACTCTGGAAAAAATGACACAAAGTATTGTTTCAAAACCAGGACTAAACGAACAAACATTCAATTCTCTTGCTATTAAAGTCAAAACTATGTCTGAACTTGATAAGTATTGTACCATATGTATTGATGAAACATCTTTAATGTCCTATCTTTATTTTAATTTAGCAAAAGATGAAATGTTAGGCTGGGAGAATATTGGAAAAAATGACAATAATAATATCATAGCACAAAATGTTGCTGCTATTCTGGTTCGCGGACTTTTTCATAACTGGAAGCAACCACTGGCTTATTTTTTTGTAAACTCCCAACTTAAAGCTTCAGATATTTTAAAAATATTAACTGAATGCTTTAAAAAATTATCAGATGCTGGGTTATTTATCCAAGGCATAGTAACTGATATGGGCTCTAATTTTATACAGCTTTCTAGAATGCTAAAGGTTAACGAAGAAAATCCTGAATTTCAATTGGGCGATTTGAAATTAGTTTACATTTTTGACCCTCCACATTTATTAACAAACTAAAAATAATTTAGCCGAAAATAATTTTCATTTTGACAACAAAGTAACGTCTTAGAAGTTTGTCGAACAATTTTATGAAAATGATAGCCAGCAAGTGTATAGGTGTGCTCAGAAACTTACTAAATCCCACATATATCCTAATAACTTTGAAAAGATGAAGGTAAAACTGTCCACTCAAGTTTTAAGTCATAGTGTTGCGAGTGGAATGAATACATATATGACATTAGGAGCACTTCCTGTAGATGCTTTACCTACAATTGAAATTATAGATAAATTTAATACTTTGTTTGATTTGTTTAATTCTACAGATACGTCCCACCCGAATAAATTTAAAAATGCATATCAGGGTCTTGATTATCAAGTTGAGTTTTTAAATCACATGTGGCTATTTTTGAAAAACCTTGAAATATGCAATAATAAGGAAAAAAATTTGACAAAAAAGTGTAAATTTCGTTCGTGTTGGATGATATCTATCTATGAATTGAAAGTTTTACGGCAGAGCCTTTCAAATTGCGGATTTAGCTACCTAAAAACCAGAAAAATAAATCAAGACTGTCTTGAAAATTATTTCGAAAATATAAGGCAACAAGGAGGGAATTGCGTAAATCCAACCCCAATTCAATTTCAAAGAGCCCATAAAAAAATATTTTGTCAGAATTTTTTACACTCTGAATATATGAACTGTGAGGACGATTTAGGCGTGCTTCTAGCTGAGCTAAAAAACGTTTCAGATGAAAATTTAAGAGAAGTGATGCCTACGCAGTCATCTCAAATATGTAAGGCAATAACTGTTTCTGATTGTGGTTATAAAGAACACAGTTTAAGCACACAAAATGCTTTTAAATATGTCTGTGGTTACTTAATTAAAAAAGCTTTAAATATTCATAAATGTCCCATTTGTGTCAGTTTTTCAGAAGAATCCGGAAACCTTGATGCTTCAAATTTATTAACTAAACTAAAGGCATATTGCAACACCGAAACTAATATTTTTGGTAGTTTGAAAACACCTAGCGAGAAATTTGTATGTTTTATTTATGAATTAGAAAAAAAATTAATTTCAATGTTTGATCAAATATCTACTAAACCTGGCATTTTTCATAAATATTTAAACGTTATGAGTTTAATAAAATTTAATCATCCCTGTAATAATTTCCCTCGATTATATATTATTAAGTTATTTATAAGACTTAGGATATTTTATGCTTTAAAGTATGCTAACAGAGATTTAAAATCTTTAAAAAAATCGGAGAAAACTAATAAAAAAATTCGAATTCTTAACCGTTTATAATAAAATAAATATTTATTAATAGATAGTTTTTTTTTTGAAACTGAACAACTGGTGCAAAAAAATGCGTGTTAAAAAATAAAGAAATTCTATGACCAATGGTGGAAATCATCCGCTACCGGTAAAGGCCTCGCTTTGGCTGGAGCCGCGCCTTTGTACGCCGCTTGGGTTACGAACTTGAAAGGTGCCGACGCAAGCTTTCGCATCTGGTTTAGGTAATCTGTGGTTTGGCGACAAAATGTCCCAAAATTTTACGCGAAAATCTAGGCATTTTTAAAATATTTATTCTAATGCAGGTTTTACAGACATGACAATGTGTAAAACCCGCATAGAATTGTAATCTTAAAATATTTAATATGCTGTGTTTTGCATAATAAAAATTAAAGCGTTATTTTTATAAAAAATAAAATATCAACTCTGATAAAAATATAATAAAAAATCAAAAATAAAACTCTAATAAACAAACTTAACAACATATAATTTTTTAAATAAAAGGCTCAAATAAACCGCCTTCTTTCGCTAAACAAAAACTTAACCTATCGTAAAAGCTATTTCGCACCTCCAAAAGAGTTTCAGGTAAAATGGAATTGGCACCGTCGACAATTTTATTTCGCAACTCCTCTAAATTTGTTGGCCTATTTTTAAAAAAATATTCATTTTCATTTGCCTTTTCCATCATGGTTTGACAAAATTCCATTCTTCGCCACTGGTTTTCAGGAAATATTTCCTGAGTTTTTGAATACTTGAAACATTTGCACCCATATTTTTTCCAGATACGAGCAACAGTTTTATTGCTCATTCCCAGTTCCTCTCCAACACTTCTAGTGTACCGTGTCGAATCAAGTTCTAGGGTACTGCAAACCATTTCTTCCCACCGTTCTATATCCTGGACCACTTCAACAGGTGGTTCTTGACGTTTTGTGTGGCATTTTTTACAATCTTGAACACAAAAAGATGTCTCAAAATTTGTAACCACATTTAAAAATCGTTTTTGCATAAGGAATCGGTCTATTCTCAAATGTCACTGAAAACAAATCTCTACATTGTACTGCCGAATTGCCTCCATAAAACCATTTAATTAGTTGAACTCTTTCGGAAGGGGTATAAACAGCCATAGTGAAAAAAACACGAAAATAACGCTCAAAAATTATTAATGCAACGTGCAGTAACACAGCAAAGTGAGGTCTGCTGACTCCCGGTTCAAAAAATAAAAACGAAGAATTCCGCCCCCTGCAAGCCGCAACCAAGCGGTGTTGTCATTATTTTGGGTAATACGTAGCTCACGATAACACGATCTGTATATTTCTACATATTTTGATGTCTTTTGTAGGTTAAGACTTACAATTTAATTGTTTTACATCTTAATCTCATTAAGCCAAAGCATTTTAAAGTTATTTTTACTACAATTTTATTCCCGTATTTTTTTACCAATTGTGTGAAAGCCTTTCCTTCATTTCTATCTTCCCATTTTTCAGACATATATATTACCGTCTTTCAGACATATTTGATGAGTAATAGATCGAGCTGATAGGCAGATCAAAGCGGTATCACTCAATGACAAATAATAAGAATAGGGTATTATAAGTAGACACTGCCTCACGTGAAGAAAAATGCATCAAAACGGTGTCTCCAGTCAGCTTGTTAAACTCCTACATGCGTATTCAAATAAACAATTACACATAATGTGCGATTGTTTATTTGAATTTATTTATAATGTAAATGTTAAGATAGCAGCTATTTTTCGTTTTCAATGCCCTTTTTTGTCATATTTAAGAAGTAAAGACAAAACTCTCCAAAACAATAATAGATAAACCGAAAATACTTATCTTTTAATGAAATCCCAAGATAAAAGCCTCTCAGTTTTATTAACCCTTTATATTATTGGCAGTTCTCTTCAACAAAAATTTCGGATTTTATTAGATGGATAAATACGGTTCGGCTTTGCTCTGCGCCAAAATGAATTTTAAACTTTTATTTTCCGCAGAGTATTGTAGGGTATCAACTCCGAGCGAACAGTTCCCTATTGAAAAGTTATGTCCGGATTCCCTATTAAATATGAAGGATGTTTTAAAAGTGCTTAAAAAAACTAAAATATATTACTTAGGAGTGCCAAAGTTATGTTTGGCTTAATTTTTAAATTTTTGCTTTCGATATGGATGCTTGTTATTTTTATATTTTTTATACAGTGCTGCTCTTAATTTTCCTCCCCCCCCCCCCTTTTTATGTTTTGAATGCGTTCATATAAAAATTTAAATTGGGCACACATCATAAGCAACCTAAAAACTACTTTTTGGTCCCTAGCTTAGTAATATAACTAAAACTTTAAAATGGCGTCTCGAGGGCCTACCGAGTTTTCAGTCAGGTCGCCCGATCTTACACCTTTAGGTTAATAGTGATGTGTGCCGTGCAATCTTTATAAGGTTCTATAAAGTTAAACAATTTTTGCAAAATAAGATTATTTATTTTCAAAGGCATATTTTGAAAGTTATAATTTCACTCCAATAATTTACTTTTCTTTACCAATTTACAAATTTTACGATACTTTTATATGCAGAAAAACATCTCTAAACTGTATTTTTTATTATCAAAAAAATACAAATTATAAAAAAATATCCTAAATAAAGTATTTACTCCTTTTATTTTATTGTGCAGCTAATCTAAAACTTTGTATAAATACAAGCAAAAATATGATATCCCTCTATATATATTTTTGTTTTATCAAATTCATCTAATTATTTTAAATCTGTTTTGAACATTTTTTTTGTGTGAGTTTCAAATTTCCTTTATTTCATGAAATTACCTTATTTAGATAGAAACCTCGCCTGAAGGTACATCAGTAACGAGATTACTGCCCCTACAAATTATTGGTTTCAATTTGTTTTCTCTGCAGTAGAGAATGTTTTTTGTGTTTTAAATGGAATAAAACAATTTTGATTAGTTGGGATTTTACTGATGGAATAGAATTTCAAAGTTGTGGTTTTGAAGGCATTTTTAATGAATTACTGACTTACAATTTGTTCATAATAAAAACTAGTATTTTTATTTATATGTTTTTATTTATTTGTAAATCTAATATTTCTGGTCTACATTATATTACAAGGCTTAGAAAAAAGAGGTTTAAAATTATTTTTTAGTGAAATAGTAAGATATTTTAAAAATTAATTTATTGTTACATAGGTTTTATAAGCAACCAATTTTCTTTTGACTAAAGCAAAACATCAGATTTAATAAATAAAAGAAACTAAATCTAATTATATGTAATATCTTTATAAATGCTTTCTTTCTTTGTCCAAAATATCTTAACATATCATATGCAAGTACATTATGTAAAACATATAGTGAATTATTACTTTTACTGAACTGACTCGCTCTTTTCTTTGTTTTTGATATAGCCATTAAAGTGTGTATATCGATACAAAAAGAAGGATAGATTGATACTATGTTAAGACGCGCTAATGCAAAGACAAGTTAAAATCAAGTTTCTAAAATTGTACGTTATCAATTATAAACTGTTAAAACTTAAAAGTTTTAAACTTATAAATAAAGAAAATTAGTAATTTTCAATTTTGATATATTTGTTTATCTGGGTAATACGATACATCAAAAATCAATTTAAAAAAAAACAAAATATGAATCGTTTAAACATTCAGCTATACATAAAAATTTCTACTTCTATCAGGCGTAAAAATCCCTGCCATTGTCACCTAGAGAATCCATTTTAATGCGGATTTTCTTTCAAGGCCTTTTTTGCAGTCTGGCTCAGGATTTAGCGGTAATTTTTATTTAGATCAAGCTCTTTTCTGGCTGTTTCGAGAATGTGATATTCTAAAGTTAAACCTTTAAGGTAGTATTTAAAAACTAGAGTTGTTGATCCAGCTTACCCTATCTTTTAATAAAATGGGATAGTATTTACCTTTGGCTTAGTTTGAAAAATATAATTTAAAAAGGTCATTAATAGATGAGTGACCGGGTGAAAAAAAAACTTACCTCTGCTAAAAATTACTGAACTACTTATGTATTTAAAGCTAGCCTCGACTGGTGCAAATTAAGAACGCAGCGTATGTCAGTTGTCAGTAGTTAAATTGAGAATACTGAATACTCGTACATCGGTTGCTAAGAACTTAATCGAAGATGCAACATATTTGTTGATTGAAGTTGTTTTACACAGTAATAAAAATACTTTACGTACTACTTCCTAAAGTCATTTAGTTTTTTTCACTTTATTTCATGCTAGTAGTAGTAGTAGTAGTAAGGGTGGGGCAGCTAGAGCTCGGCAAGTAGGCCTGAGCAGTCCCTTTTCGCCAACCCCAGAATCACCCACCCCTACGCCTCCACTCCCAATGCGCGGTCTGAGTCGGCCCTTTTAAAAAAGGCTTGCACGTTGTCCCAGTCTAGATTTTTAAGATCTTCCCGCTGGAGTGTCGTTCGAAAATTTACCTTCTCAGGCGACTCCACCCATCACAGATACTTAGTATGTGGTATGAAGTTTCCTCCCCTGTACCGCAATTCGGACAGAGTCTTAATCAAGAACTTATATCAAGAAGGTGTAGATGCCTGTTTAGACTGTTGTGCCCGGTCAGGATTCCCACCAAGTCTTTGATACTTTGTCGGGTCCTTGTTAGCAGTCGCCTTGCTTTAGAGCCGTCATGGTCTGGTATCATTTCCTTGGCCTGTCTACATCCTTCTGTCCTTCTCCAATTCTTCCTTGTTTTTTCCCAGGCCCAATTATTAAGTGCCTGGGAGATTTGTTTTTTGATCATAGGTTAAAAAAAAAAAAATCGTATGTTAGACATACCTCAAAGGAATAGAATATTGCAATTTTTTCGACAACACCATATACAGTAATGTATGGATAATCCGAACAGAAAGTTGGCAGACCCTGCTCGGTTTACCAAACCTTTCGGATTATAGGATTCATAATAAATGATTTCTATAATCCGAACACGTTCGGTTTATAGATAACTTTCTTCGCCATATAAATGTACTTATTTGTGGATATAAAACATAAAACATATTTGTGTACATAATGGATTTAAAAACCTTTATTTATGTGCATACATAAATGCATATTTTAAAATAAACTTAACAGCAAATCAAACAAAAGATTCAGTAAAAATTTATCTAAGAAGAAAAATAACTACGATTTTTAAAGAAACCAGTTAACTGCATACATAATATGGACATGCTTCATTGCCTCTTAATATTTTGTTTAAATAAAATTGTCCAGAGTTCTTTGTACAGATTTTTTAATGCTTAGAGCGACAGCCTTCTGTCGAATTCTTCTTAGAAGGATCACTTCATGCAGTGGCAATTCATTTTCTTTCGCCCAACGTAGACACTTATTAAATAAGATCGCCGCTTCTTTGCTGGACATTTTCTGTATAAGTTCATCTTCGTCATCAGGTTTATGATTTTCTCTTCATCATCTTCTGAGATCTCCAAATTTTCCTCGTCATCACCACTTGCCCATTTTCACGATTTGCACGATTCACTTTGTTCACTAACTCCACTAGATCAGGTATCTCCTCGTAAAGCATGCGAGCGTATCAAATCTTCTTCATCCCATTCATCCATGTCCTTGACGGAAAGAAGTTGACAATACGATTTTCGCCCAGTTTTTCAGGCTCTTGCCTCCAAGATTCGGCTAATGCAAATACAGCATTCTTTAGCGACACATTCTTTAAACATTGCGCAATGTTTTCATCATCTTGTACAAGTACCTCTTGCAGCAGCCTTTTTGGATATGTGACTTATATTTTGGATCACATTCTGATCCATCGCTGAACCAGGAAAGTGCAGTTAGGTGGAGGAAACATCACTTGAATATTACCATTATGGCTGGCTAGTTTTTAACCTGGTCTGTGAGCTGAAGCATTGTTCAGTATTAAAAGGGCTTTCTCTTCAAAATTATTAATTCGAAGATACTTTTTTACGCTTGGTACGAATTCACTGTGAAACCATTCTTCGAAGATAACTCGGTCAACCCAAGCACTTTTTTGGTTTTGGTAACAGAAAGGTAGGTTGCTGTTTTTGAATGGTTTTGGATTTTTTGATTTACCGATTACAAGCAACCTCAACTTATATCGGCCACTTGCATTTGCGCAAGGCATAAATGTAATTCGGTCTTTACTGATTTTACGACCCGGGTCACCCGTCTGCGTGTATAGATTTGCTCTGAAGAAAGACCGAGTTGCTCAATTTTCTGTTTGAGTTCTATACAAAAGGGTTCCACAGCATTTTCGTCATTCGACAGCTTTTCCCCGGTAACTGTCAACGAGTGAATCCCAAATCTGTGTTTGAGGCCTTGAAACCATCCTCTACTAGCTTCGAGATTGACTCCTTCGTCACTTCGTCTTTCGAGCCTTTTGAAGTATGATTGCTTCGAAAGTTGATGCCTGTTGTGCTCTCTGTTGCAAGAACCATGTATACACACAAAACTGCATCTTCAACATCAGAAAATTCCGCTTTGCGCATACTTTTTCTTGTTTCCGGCCCTTTTCCAGTCTGCGACACATAATTGATATTGTTGACTTCCCGACATTAAAGCGTGTTGCCAAGGACGCGAATGAACATCCGGAATCCAGCAGACGTAAAATTTCAGCCTTTTGTTTAAGACTTAATGTGACATGCTTACGTTTAGAATCCATGGTTTAAATGAAATATGCGATACATATACATATACATATACTGTATGCAGCGTGCAACTCACAACACAACTAACTCTACTCTTTCCATAAAACACGTCAAGACAACTATAAAACCACGCAACGTCTTGCTGCAAGAACAAACTTACAATTATTACATAAATTAAACGTTGCATCATCTTTTCGCACTAGACGCCCACACTCGTGTACGTACCGACAGTTCGGATTACGGAATTCACGGTGTTCAGATTATGGAATCAATTTTACTCAATTGGGGTGTTTGGATTATAGAGTAGTTCGGATTATACCGGGTTCGGACTATTCATACATTGCTGTATTAAAAAAAAAAAAAAAAAAAAACGGACCTTTCAATTTTAGTTTTTTTTTTGCCAATTTTATAATACTTAAGTATATTATACAGGATGGTTCGCAGACGAATTATGACACCAAACTTAATTTTTTAAAGTGGCAACCCCGCAATTTTTTTTTTTATTTTTAAATTTTACTTATGATATGATGCTAAACAGCATTTATTAAAATAATATTTAGGGTGCAGCATAAGAACACAGGTTTACTAAAAAAATACGTATCTACCGCAAATGTTCGAAGTGTTTTTTTAATGTGATTTTTTTAATTTTTTTAATGTCACCCCATAGCAAATAGTCTAGTGGATTATGATCCGGAGACTTAGCCGGCCAATTCACAGCACTCCCTTTTCTTTCTATATACTTGTTGAGAAATACTTCATAGAGGTGCTACCGTACCTTTCTACTAAAATACGTAGAAGCGCCGTCCTTTTTAAACCATTTATGCTGGTGTGGAATATACAAACCCTCTTGATTTGAAAAGATAACTAATAAAGCAGAAACTAATTCTAAATATAAGAGATCTAAAAATAAATCTGCATTTGGATTTCCTTTAAAAAAAAATGGTCCCAAGACCCTCTTGTTAATCATCCCCATTCATACGTTGACCTTTTGTGAAAACTGGATATTTTTTTCAGAAATATGATCCGAGACGCTACTTTTAAATTCTCCTCTTAATAAAAATGTAGCTTTATCTGTAAATATTATGCTGTCTAAAAAATTTGGTCGCATAACCTCATCATATTTTAAAAGCATCCTCGGCAACTCTCTAAATCAATTTTAAAAACTTGTACATAGGAAACTTTGAAGGGATAATAACGCTCTTTTTTAAATATCTAAATGTTGAATTTCTATTAAAATTTTAATGTCTTGCTAAATTACGTAAACTACAAGAATGTTCCTTACGTGCTAATCTTAAATTTAACTGATCTTCTTCAGAATGAACGGTGTTTTGACCAGCTTTCCATAAATTTTTACATTTGTATATTCTTAATATTTTTCTGAATTTTACTTATCGTTGATTGCGTTATTTATTTATTTATTCATTTATTCATTTACACCTTTTAAACAGATTACTAAATCCAATTAACTAGTGGGAAAAAACACAATAATAACTTAAACTTAACTATCTAAAACTAAAAACAGAAACGAAAAACTTTACTTAAACGACAAAATTTACATTTTTAATATTTCTAATGCTACAGCTAAACATGTCACACCGATTTTGTACAGAATTATACGAATTTCCAGCCCTGCGCAAGGGAGAAAATTTAGGAAAGTTATTTCTGGCCGCGGTTAAATAAAAAGTAGTAGGATTTCTTGGTAAACCTCTTGGGATGTGAAAGTTTAAAAACAAGTCCAGCGAGTCGATTAGATCATGTACTAATTTGTACAAAAACTGCAGATCAGCTGATTTGCGTCGATCAGTAAGCGATTGTATGGTAAATCTATTGAGTAAGACTTTGTGTGGAAAAGTGATGCCTGAATACACTCTGTCGAACCACAGATATTTTAAAAAATTACGTTACACATTTTCGATTGCTTGAATATAACACTGACAAAGTTATGTTCATGCTTGGATATTTTTTATTAAATATTCAAAAGAATATCAGTTTGTTGCTGCTTTGTTAAATACACCACTTTTTATTACGAACTAATAGTCACAGTTTGAAAAATAACTGTTTTATTGTGGTGACACACGTTGATAATGACGTTGACCGTTTACTTTTTTTAAAGTATTCTTTAAAGCAATCCGTTTCATTATCCAAATCTTCAATTTTATAGAATGTTAAATGTGCAAATTGGTAACATTCGATACTCAATACGAAAAAAACGATTAGATATAGGTATAAACATTATATAACTAGAAATTTGAAGATCTAAAACACCATCGAATTAGCGATATAAAATCTAAAATTGTCGATTTTTGCATTTTATCGATAAAATGAATTTGATTTGACAAAAAATAAAGCAGTCATAGCCCACTTCGTTTATCAGCGATTTTCTCAAAAACGCTTAATTATATCGAAAAAATACAAGAGACAAAAATTTTTGATTTTTTATGGTGAACTATATAGTATTGCTAGATTTTTAAAATTCTTATATGAAAGATAAGATAGAAGAGTGAGCTTTGCTAAATTCTCCCCTTAAATTAGATTTACACCATTTTTGAGACAGAAACTAAAAAGCCCAAAAAAAGTGGAGACATGCAAATTTTCAGAACAATTGACGCATAATTATAGTTACGATTTCAAATAATCGACTTTCTTCAAGCATTTTGCACGGGCTATAGGTTGGAGAGAAAGCATTTTAGAATACATGTTTATAGTATGAAAAGTTCTTATTTTAACTCCACCATTACCCTTTAAAAATATTTGCACCGAATTTTAGACACTTTGTATATAAAATCTGTCTAATTCTTACGTAGAATCGAAATTTGAAAGAATATATATGCATTACATCGCAATATTTTGCTAGCCGCATCTTTATCTAAAAATAAGACAAAAACTCCATATACAGGCATCTTGAAAAGTGAATCGTTTTTGTGTTGCAGGGGGTTTTATAATTCCTATTGAAGATGGTTTTTTGTTAATATTCTCCGAAACGCCTGGTCGTTATTTTTCTAAATTTTTATCGTATACGAACTATTATTATTGTTACTAAGTGGTTTTATAATATTTTATGTTAAAATGTATACAGAGTTGATTAAAATTAGTAGTCAACAAAATAAAAACGTCATATCTTTTTTTAAAATGAAAAAAATGTTGGTTCATTTTAATTTTACTATCCAAATAATTAAAAAGGAACCAGAAAAAAAGTTATGACATTTTTATCTTTGCTGACCACTAATTTTAATCGACCCTGTATACATTTTAGCATAAAATGTTATAAAATCAGTTAGTAATAATAACTGTAGTATACGATAAAAATTTCGAAAAATAACGACCAGAGGTTTTGAAAATATTAACAAAAAACCATCTTCAATAGGAATTCTAAAACACCCTATAACATGAAAACGATTCACTTTTTAAGAATCCTGTATATGAAGTTTTTGTCTTATTTTTAGATAAAGATGCAGCTGGTAAAATATTGCAATATAATTTCGGGACACCCTGTATAGGTTATTTTATATTAAAAAAATTAAAGTTGGTTATTATAATTCCTTTTCCAGCTACCCTGCATATTAATTTTTTACAGAAAAAAATGCGCAAGAAAAAATAGAAATCGACAGATTCGAGCAGTTTTGAGAATTATACAGGAATGTCGAGAAAATTGCAATATTCCATTCTTTCGAGACACCGTGTATGGAAAACCTGTTATTTTATTAATGAAAATTGTCGCATAACGCGTGGGCGAATTTCCCATTTATAAAAATATTATTATTTTGAACACTTGTTACATCCTAGGTAGAAGCGTGCGATCTTAAAGATGTCTCAATTAGCCCCTTGTTGCATGATTTTTTATTTTTGTCGGAAAAAAATATATAAGATAAATCAATGCGCACACGCAAATGGAAAAATAATTAAAAAATTATATATTGTGTTTTTATCAAAAATTTTTAATAAAAAAGTGTATGTACCATATATGAAGCGCTATGCACTAACTATTTTTTTAATCCATACTGAATAAGTTTTACAAACTTATTCAATTATTCAGTATGAAATCGAATGAAACAATTTCTGTCTTTATTTAAGCATAGGGGTATTTGGCACTTAACACAATAAATGTACGTCTGGGATTTGCACTCTGGATGCTTGCATCTATTTCTGTCATTCTCTCTCCATTCTGGCAAATGATCGATTCCGTCTTTTCGAACTTCAGTTTGGCGTATTTCAGTCGTAGGGCCACGTTTCTTCTTTTGCAAATAAGCATTTTCAAGATTGGCGCTAGGTCGTACACGTTTTCTGTTTAAAGAGATGTACAGATTTCCCACTGTTGCATAAGGCATCTGCAATAGCCACCTTAAAATCTGCAAGTGGCATATATATATCATTTTGCCTTCTCCATAAAAGCCAACTATTTAGAACGCACATGTCCATAAAATGAATGAAAATGCGAAGATACCATTTCTTGGATATAATTTTAATGTGATAGTAACCGAGCATAGAGTCTAATAAGTCTACACCTCCCATGTATTCATTATATTTCAAAACTGTTTGCGGGCACTCCACATTCTTGTAACATTTATCGCTTCTAAAAAATCTTTGCTTAGTTCCCGTTGGCTGTGAACCGACATAGGATGATAAAGTTGAAACAATTTTATTGTCATACCAGCAAACGGTACTTAACTTTACATCGTCTTTAATATTTATATTGCAGTTTTCTCTTGCCAAGATCCTCGTTCAAGTTTTTTAAACTCTTTTTCTGACGGCATTTTAAATCCTTGAACTCGATTCAAGCGCACAGTTCTAAGAGGATGGATACCATTCTTGGTCAAATAAACCATAAGCGGGACGCTAGTAAACCAATTATCAAAAAAAATCTTATGATTTACGTATTTGGGGACTCTTTCAACTAGTTTCACCACCACATTACTACTAGTTCCCAAATCAGGAGCATCGGCAGGAACGATGTTGCTCTGAGAACCAGCAAAAATGTCGAAACTGTAACTAAAGCCGGAGATTCCACTCAGCACAAATACTTTAAAGCCCCACTTGTGTGGCTTTTTTGGATTATATTGTTTGATTGTCGACCTGGCCTTAGTGGGAATAATTTGTTCATCGACCGCAATATGTTCTTCAACAGGAATTATATTTAGTCTTTCTTGTAATCTTTCTAGTAAAGGTCTTATCTTGAATAACTTATCATGACCGGGCTTGCTACGAGGTCCAAATTATCATTATTAATAAAATGTATAAATCGTCTGATTTCTTTCCACCTGTTACATGACCCTAGGTATGGCGGGGTGGCCTAAATGTGGTGACCAATAGTTCCTAGCTTGAGGCAATTGTATGATGGACATATATAAAAACATGCCAATGAATTGTTCTATTTCATCATCTGTAAGGTTTGCAGGACGGTTTATATGTTTTTGTAAGCAATATAAATTTGATTCGGTAGTTATCGTCGATATAATTTCATTAGTCAAGAAGAACTTAAAAAACTCTGATGGTGTCTCTAAATCAGTAACCTCTGGGGGCATATTCAGGTTGCCCGTAAATTCAAGCTCCTTTGGATCTTTCCTAAGATTTTCGGTTCTCCAGGATACTGGATTTATCTTCTCCGCAATTTCCTGGAGAGTCATATTTTCACTATTATCAGACTCTACATCCGTTTCAGGAATGGTTGTCTCGTCATAATCTTCTTCGGGCATAGAGTCATCACTTTCGTAGGCTAATATATTATGATGGTTTATTGGGATATTATTGTCTTCATAATCTGACAAATCGGGATCATCACTCTCATTATCCTCCGGTGCATCCCTAACATATTTGCTTTTAATTCCGTATAATATTTTCGGATCCACCTGAAACCAACCAAACTCTTATTACCACGTATTATATGTGCATGATATCCCATATATGCATCTAAACAATGTTTCTACCTAATGTCTAAAAAAATTAAAAATATTGCTTGAACTCACCTTCAAATGAAAGTGCAACAAATAAACTATAAACGTCTATTTTTTTAATCACGAAACTAACTTTTTACTAAACAAAAATGACACTTTAAAAACATAAACACCGACAAATATGTGATTCTCAACTGGCAAAGCGCGCCAAAAAAGCGTGCTTTGTTGCCGCGATGTCGGAATTGTTTTCACGTGTTTATTCCTCGGTCCCAAATATGCTACATCATGCATTTATTTAATTTTTAGATTCTAAGATCTTGAAAATATATTAATTTTAGTATGTATCATATATGACACAAGATGCAGCAAGGGGTTAGGTCTTCATTGGTGGTCGACGTCATTGGGACATTGACTATCGTCTCCAAGATGTCGCATTAAGCACGTTAGGAAGACGTCATAAAAAGTCGTCGCAAGAAGGTCATTTTAAGACCAATTTGAGCCAGAAATATTGTATTCCTGTTTTATGCATATTGATATAACTACCTAGACAGATAGTATTAGGTCTTGTTTTCATCATATATCGATTCTACAGATTATATGATAGCGACGATTTTTACAATAACTTAAAAAGATGCACCATTTTACAATCATAAAATTTTTAACTAACTTTAATTATTATCTACATAAATCAATTAAACTTAAATTTACTAGTAAAATTTAATCCTTGTCCGTATGATGGCGCTGCAGTGTAACTTACCGGATCACGTGGCCACTGACTCTCACTTGCTATTGGTACGCCACTTGTGTCCCGGTCTTGTCGGGTTTTTACTTCCTTCGTGTGTTATTGTCTTGCGGTTCCGAATGGCATGCGTGTCTTCATGCGTTGGCAGCTATTTTTTGCTGTTTGGTTTTGTGTAATTATTTTGTTGTTTGGTTTCAGGATTGCGTTCCCATTATGAATTACCCATAAATGTAAATTTGATTGTTGCAATAATAAAGTGAGTCCGGTAAGTACTCGATTTATATACGAATATCTGCAAATTTTCCTTAATGAAAATGGGCAGAGCGAGCAGCATTTTTATTTTTGTGCAGAGTCAATGTGACATACTCAACTGCAGTTTGTTGCAAATTAAGAGTACACTTTTTCTAGGAAGTAACATGTATTCTTTATTATATTATTGTGATATTGTAGACAGCTATTATTATTAATAATGTATTCTTTTATTTTGCTAGAATGTAGTTTGTGTAATATTGTACTTTTATTTGTAGCATTCTAACTATAATAAGAACAAATTTTTAAATATGCTAGTCATACTTTCTGTAGTTTCTGTGTATTATTTCTACCCACAAAACCCTGAATTTTTTTGAAAAAATATAGAGCATATCAATACGTCCCTAAGATGTCGAGATAATTGGTCTCTTAAACTCGTTTACAAGACGTTATATTTAAGAAGTCTTGGGGTTGTGACATATTAAGGTCACCCAGATATCTTATAGACGTCACCCAGTAGGTCATCTACCTCCTTAATATGGCCAAATAAAGACGTCTTCCAGACGAACATTTTTATTTCGGATAAATAAATATTTGCATAAGCCGTTGCCGATCTCTGTACTTATTTACATCAAATACCGCGTTGTGCAAAATGAAACTTTTAGAATTACCTGTCATTTATCAGAAAACCACCCAAACAGAAAAGCCGGAAAAAAGGAATTTTCCCTAAAAATGTCTTATTTGTTTTCCACAAGGAAACGTTTCCTTAGACTATGGAATTTGGCAAATCATTACCATATTGACAAAAGGCAGCCTTCCTGATGCCAGTCCAAAATAATTTGAATAGAGTCTCACGTACACGACACCGAAGAGCAGCCAAAACGCTCCTGATTTGCATCCATATTAGAATTTACAAGTCGACCTATCGCTTACTCGAATTACCTTTTGGAATGTATGTAGAGGGGCAATGTAGCAAATTTTAGCATTGGCCGATATGTAAAGTTGGGAAATTATGATGCGCATAAGTGGTAGGATAGCTTAAGCCGGATTAAAAACACGTTAAGTCTAGTAGAGTGAAGAAACTAATATGAATAGTTATTACTAGAAAGATCTTCTAAGTCTCATAGCATTTCTAAATTTATAAGTTTATATAAAAACTAAAAAAAAATAGAAATCTTGTTAACAAATTTTTAATAGTAAATAATAGGTATAAATTTATATTAACAGATAATTTTTTTGTATATTAATACTAACAAGAAAATTTGAATTTAAATTTAATGGCGTAGTTTATATCTAGACTAAATTGAATAGAAAATAATTATTATGATTTTAAGTAAATGTGTATATTTATAATTTTAATAAAATTTTCTTTGTTTTGTTTTTTTCCAATTCAACTTTTACAAATTTATTAGATTTAGCCTGAGCCGATTTGTAATCTAAATAATTCTAGTATATTACAAGATCTGATGTTAACTTTTAGTTTGTATTTTCCTTGGTTTATCAAATATTTTTTAACTACTACTTGTAAAAAGTACTTCTTTTCGAAAGTTTGGTAAATATACATAATTACATTACTAAGATCTGACTGTGTGTTTAGACATCTATACAGCCTTTAATATATTTATACAATTTTACATTATGAGCAAATATTAGTAACTAATACCTGATTTTTTTCTTGCCTTGTACTTGGCATATTTGGCCAATTCTTCCAATATAGGAACACATTTATGACAAAAAAAACTTGCGTATATAGCATACAATTAATTATACTATTGGGCAGTATACTACTGTATACTATGCACTATCTAAATTTTCTTCGTGGGGCTAATACAGGACATTTTTTAAAGGTAGGGGCTCGGAGAGGTAGAATAACAATAAGAAAAGAACTAAAAGATCATCAAGTAAAAATTTTAGAAAATTAGACTCTATTTTATCAAATTAGGCTTATAGGACTATGACTCATAGGAAGCAAACCAAAGTCTTTTAATTCATTATGCAGAAACATCACTGCAACAAAATTATGCATACACTCATTCAAAACGTAGTTCAAGTCATCAGTTGACTGGTTGTCATAATCACATATTTATGAGTCCTTTATTCCTACTTTATATAAATATTTATTAAAATTATCACGATCCACTAAAAATCTCATAAAAAAGGTGTCTAATATCCTCAAAAGTAACACAAGCGATACTATAGAATGTCTAGAATAGTATTTGTTAAGTATTCTAGATAGTTTCTTTTACAATTTTCCAAGGACCTTTTTAAATAATTATTGACGTTGGCATATGCACTTTTACCAGCAGAAAACGCAAATAGAAGCATTCGTCATTCTTTCGATGAACTGTATACATACGACCAAGAGCATCAGTAGAACGCGCATAAAACCAGGAAGATTCTTTCCTTAATTATACATAAAATTAGGTTTAGCTTACTTTTTTAAAATTGGTCAAAGACGACAAATGAACTATGACACAAAGGAAGCAAGCCAAGCTCTTTTAATTCATTCTGCAGAAACATCACTGCGTAAAAACAATGTCTACACTCATACACATACAAAACGTAGTTTAAGTAATCAGTTGACTGGTTGTCATAATAAGATAAGTATGAGTCCTTTATTCCTACTTTATATAAATATTTATTTCAACTAGCGTGATCTACTAAAAATATTACAAATAAGGTGTCAAATATATTGGAAAGTAACAGAAACCATACTATAGTATAGCTGCTATAGTAGAAATATTTATTAAAAATTACTTGGAAATTATACTTTGGAAATAATGCAATCTGTTTGAATTACTTCCTTAGCTTCCTATTTCTTCCTATCTACCAATTAATTTCTTACTAATCGTGCCCAATTCCAATATTTATCCCATCTTCTATGCTAATCCTGACAATTGTCCCATTTTACTTAAAACCAATCCTAAAAATTACCTAATGTGAGATGGTAAGACAAATTACTACGAAATAGGTATACAGAAAATTACCTGCAAAATAAAATTTGAAACTAAATAGTGTGTCCCTTTAACCAAATGAATGCTACTTTTCTATTATGTTTATTAAGATTACTGATGGGAATTTATAAAAAATCGGGTATTTAAGATTATGTCCGTTTTTGCAAAACTGATTGTGAATCGGAGAGTAGTAAAGTTTGAAATTATATTAGCGTTATTAATAAAATCCAGGGTTGCCAACATTGTCAATGCCTCTAGTGTAAAAATTAAATTTAATCAGCAATACCCATTCCAAGACTTATAATGCAACAAATCACGGTTTATAAATGCATTTATAATCGTCTCTTGCTTTCACACTTATTTCTAAAAACGGAAAAACTTAGAGTTACAAAATTTTGTAGCACATTACCCTACTTACTTATAAGTTAGAAAAAGTTTTCGAAGAATTGTTTTACAAGCTTTAGCTAATTTACTTAAAAAACTTTTTTACTCGTCTTTTTATAAAATATTTATATATTAGCACTAATGCATCCCTATATCTATAAAATTTAATGCAGTTGATAAATACGAGTAATTATTAGGTCATTAGCTAATAAATCTCATCGATCAAAAGCTATACATATATATATTGAAAAGCCAAAGTTTATATAATACAGAAAAAAGTCATTATGCATCATATTTTAGATGTCAGTCACCAACATAAAATTTAACTTTTAAATTGAGTTGTAAACGGCCAGCGTCCTGTTCACATATCAACATCTAACACTAAAAAAAGAAAAAAAAAACTTGGTAAAGAAAGCTCTCGCGTATGTTGCCATTTGTCAAATTTCATGAAAAACCATCACGACCGCGTTGGTATGGGCATCTTGTTTTGATTAAATTTTAAAGGGTGCACGTACAAACTTGTTTTAATCAAAATAGCCGGCGGAAGATAAATTACATTCGAGCGCAAATTCGGGATAAAATTAAAATGAACTTGGTGTGGGCACATAAATGACAGCATCCTGACCATGGGAGTCGGTTGACAATAATTAGCTTACATGAAGGACTACATGAGTTGTTATTTTTGGATATTATTAAATTTAATGTGCTTAAAAATGCATTTATACGATTAGTGCAAGCAATCTGAAATAAAAAGTAATGATAATTATGCTTTTTATAGGAAGGACCATCATTTCTGTGAGCGAAGTTATATAATTTATAAACTACAAAATGAAAAAAAGCCCCAAATTTAAAAAAAAAATAAGAGTTATTTATTTGGCATTCACCGCAACTTTAGACTTAATTGAGAGAAGACTGCTTTATAGCGTATTTCCAAAAATACAGTTGGATACAATTATTTAATTATGCCCCTGAAGAGTTCTAGTATATTATATTAGGGATAAGTGTTATACAGCGGTAGTGATGGAAATGCACCTTTTGGGGTATAAGGCGTAAATATATTTTGCTAACAACTTCTTACTTCACCCACCGCCACTATTATTTTATTAGTACGAAGGCAGCTTTACCGCAACTTCACTTTTGTATCTACAATTGAGACCCTTCGTAAGGTGTAGACTGTAGAGGGTAAGAGGGAATGAGGCCTTGATCTATATGCAACTTCTCAGTTCGACCGCAACTAAACGACTCGCGGCTTGATTCACACATTTGGGCTCACTTTTAGCCGTTAGTTTACCTGGTGAATTTTTAAGTGTTTATTATGTAGGGACTTTATAAAAAAAATATCTAGAAATTGCTAGATATTTGTTTTATAAAGTCATTTTATGCTGAAGTCAGTAAAATTGTAAATTTAAAAAACATAATAATAAACTCAATTTCTCAAGCAAATCTGTTATTACATTATTTTTGAAGGAAAATTTAAAAAAAAAAAACCAAAACACAGATTATTTTGTTAAATTTGGTAACCTTCAACATTGTTCCGATTAAGTTTAAACACTTCTGAAAATAAATTATAGAAAATTTATATACTCTAATTTTTTGTCTATCTTTGGTGGAACAGCCAGAATTAAAGAAAGTATTATTAAAGTTTGTTAAGACAGAACATAAATATAGAGAAATGCGTGTTGCCTAATGATCAGACAGATATTCTATTGACTACTCTATTAAAGTGGGGTTTGGGTAGTGTGTGGCGGGAAACTTAAACCTGATATATTGCGCGATATATCAGGTTTAAATTTTCTAAAAAAAATATAGTAGTTGATGCATTAACTGAAGAGTGATATATTTGATTAAAATTTAAGTTTATTTAAAAATTAACAATACGCTTATCCGTTTAAAAATACGCACATTTTATTACTATTGTTAATTTTAAAAGTTGCAAAAGAAAAATAAATGTTAATATTGTATATCTCAGAAATCCCTCAACACTTTTTTCAAGAATTAACAAATCAACAAAAATATTGTTTGATTTAAAGTTAGAGGAATTACTTATTTAGGACTTTTAAGTCTATACTTTAAAAATATTTAGATATTGATACTTACCTATAATTATAAATTAGTACCATAGGTACGGGAGAAAATTTTCAATAAAAAGAAGAAAGGCCTAATTTGTCTTTTTTAATTTTAAGATGATTTGAACAAATTTAACAAATTGCTTTAAAATACATAAAAAGTTATAACATAGTCTTAATTAAATGTTGTAAACTGTACTAAAAGCATGATATTAATAAAATCTTTTATATGTCAATATGGAATTGTTGCAAGTATAAAGTACATTTTAACTAAAAATCCTAATAATTTCTGGTCTTTCAAAAAAATGTTTTGTTTTCGTTTCCATAAGTATTAACAATATTATAGGAAAAATATGACAAACACACATTATACAAAATAATATAAAGTATAGAAATTGTACTTATTTCCTAAAATGAATCTGTCATTCTCACTGTGAATAAATACATTAATAATATCTAGATATATCACAAATACATATATATGTACAAATTCATATGCATGTTTTTTAAATTTTTTTTAATGTACGCAAATAAAAACAAAATATAAATTATTATAAAAAACTTAACTTAATCCCTGACATAATATATCAATGTACACCATGATATAAATATCATAAAAATATATTTTTTTTAAACATAGATCCATAAAAACAATATTCGACAAAAAAAATTAATTTTAAAGATTTCTTAACGCAACTTTAGAAATTTGGATTACTGCCAAATTCTTACAGTTTATTTTAGTTAGTCACAATATGGTAAAAATGTCACAAGCCAGTGGGGTTGTCTGCAGTAAGGAACATGGAACATAATAAAACAGATTAAGCTTATTTTATTCACAAGAAGAATAGAGTATTATTTGCTACTATGACACTGGCGTAACATCCAGATTCACAGTGTCAAGATTGGTCACGTGAGATGTTTGAAGAGTTAGAACTTGTAAGATTGCCATTGCGATTTTTAAAGATTTTGAAATTAAATTAGAGCTTTTTTATTAACTAAATAAAGTTGTTCCCTCTCAATTTAAGCAACATCAATAAATACATCTTAAGACACACTTTGTGAACTGGGTTGCAAGTAGGGCTTTTTTTTGCATTAAAAAGAAACCCTTGAGAAATTATGCTTACTTTACATTTAAATTTTATGTGGTGACCGTGTTATAGCGTCCCATGTAAGTCAGGATTATCAAGGTTGCTAAATTGATAAAATGTTAAAAAGGATTCATTCGACGAAAATTTTAAACATCTATGATTTCTGTGACTGTTTGGGCAATTACTGGCGAGGAATTACTTGGGCAACAGGAAAACAGTCACCAAATACGACAATTAAAATGTCATTTACGTCATTATTGCCATATTTGATGTGCGTCAAAAGTTAGCCAATTAGAATCAATCGAACCATCATGGGTGGAAGACTATTCCACTCCGCCATATTCAACCTTCATAATGTTTCAATATTAAATAAATAAAAATTAAAAAGTAGCAATTTGTTCTTAATATGCAGGCTGGCAAAGTCTAGCAAATGAATACTATTCGACTTCTAACTATTCTAAATATCATACTATATCCGTCAACTACGTTTATATCGAAATTGCCCTTCATGCAAGATACACACGGGTTATTCCATAATAATATACTAATTTTGAGAAAGCTACTTAACATGCTTGGACGCAACGTCATGCTTTTCCTGATATACCTTAGGAGCCTTACTTTTACCTCCATTGTCATAAGTACTTATGCACAACTGATAAATTCCATTATGTCCAAATCCAGTCGCTACAACTTCATTAGACAAATTAGTTTGTCTGGCTCCAGATTTATTAAGATGAACTTTATGCTCTCTCTGCACAATTCTACTCTCCATTATTTATCTTTCAATCATATTATTTTGATCGTCTAGTTTCACATTAATGTCCACTGTTTCTTTAAACAAAAGCTCTTGCTCACTGTTATTGGTTATTTTAAATTTAACACTGTTTTTAAAACAGTTAATAAACCTGTCATTGATTTTAGTTAAACCCACCGAAGCACATAAGTCCAAAAACCATCACTTTTTGTTTATTAAACATATAAGAAACGCAGCATTTTTACACTTACTTGGGTGGCTTTAATTACTTTGGGATCTTCAATCTTTATATTAAGACTTGTAGCGTCCCATTTTACTACAGCCATACTTTACTAAGTTTTTATAAAACTTTTTTGCCTCTACGAATGCATTTTTGGGTTTTAGCTTACTGATTTGGCTTTAAAATATAAGCTAACATCTGGCTGGAGTGAGATTACAAATTGTTAACGCACTCATCATCGACTCTAAATTTAATGGCATTAAATTTATGTGAAGTGGAAATAGTTCTATCGTAACATTAATCTACTGAAGTATAATCATCCAACCTTACAGTCATCAACGCCTTTTAAAAGGCCTACTTTTCTCGAGTCCTCAAATGATTTTTCTAAAGTCTTTTGTTGCTGCCTTCAGGTGTAAACAGTTTAATTTAATCACAGATAAAATTATTTTTGCCATTTTGGTTTTGTGTGTTAGTACAAGAAACAAGGCAAAAACTGACACAAAATTAGACTTTTTTTATACAATTTTACACACTGCCTCTCTGTATTTATGGACAAAATTTTGACGGAATAGCCAAAATAAAAGAAAATTTTGTTAATGTTTGTAAAGACTTTTATTGGAAGAAAAGTATCAGTTTTAAAAAAAGAAGAAAAAAGAGGTTAGACTTTGTACAGTACAAAAGGAAATGGTTGTGGTCAAAATAAATACTACGTTTACATATTACTATGAACTGTGACTTATCGTTTAGCCAAAAAATAAAATTTGGTTTTTTTCAAAAAACGCTAACTTTAACCATCTAGACTACTAATTATTAATAAATCAAAGGCTTCATGAACATTTTAAGCCTGCAGACCTTATAAGTGCTAGATTGACTGTAATATATGTTGTTATTGACTTTTTACCAATGAAATCGTAAATAATGATAAAAGTGTATGTTAAGTATTAAAATCTACTTAAATCCTAAACTCAAAATAAAGAAAAATATATGAACTTAAATATCGGACCTATGTTGAAAACACACCCATCCATTAAAACAATCAAAAATCAAATCTATGTTATAAATATGTAAAAATGAGAAATTCAACTATTATAAAATGCACATTCATTAGTCTTAAGAACTTAGCAAAAACAAGTACAAAAACCAACATGTTAACAAGATTAATTAACTTAAACTTATTCTGCTAAGCTAGTCTCTTATCTTTTATGCAGAAACTTTATTTTCCATGCAACCATATATCCGTCGACCAAAAACTTTTTAGTGGAATAATAAATTTTAAATACTTTTTATTATTTCAAATAATCAATAATATTCTTTTTCCCATCAAAGTTTATATTTCCAGGCGAGCATTTTTAAACTGAAAGCTGCCAAAAATTAGAAAAAATCTATTATGGCACATAGAAGATGATGAAATTTAGAGATTTTCCAGATGATTGTTTCCCCAACTCTTTTGTTTTGTTTTAAGTTTATTTGTTCCAACATAAAAGAGTTCATTCCTCCATGCAATTAAAATAGTATTATTTTTATTTGACTTTATCAATTTAATACTTTAGTTATTATCTTACATTCTTATTCAAGTGCAATAGGATCGGCTGCACAATTTTTCAATGAAAGATTTTTTTTTTAAATAATTTATTCCTATGACGTTTTTGTAAAAGGCAAATGTGGTTTTATAATATCTGTATAAATCCAGTAATTTCTTAGAAAAAAAATATTTTCTACATTCTCTTGAAGTAGGTTAAAGAGTTTACCCTTGTTTAACACTAAATATACAAATGGCTATTCAAAGAGAATTATTACAAACTTAATTGGGTAAATATTAGAGAGTAAATAAATTACAAGTCATTAATAAAAAATAGATGTTATTACATGAAGCCAATATTATAAGTTATCATTTTGAATAAACGTGTTTTTACTCAAATATAATAAATGTAAAAAAAGCACCAAGAAGGGAATAATTTAGGCCTTTATGGGTTCTTATCTTCAGCTGCTCTCCAGGGTCGAGACTTTTACGTATATTTAAAACGAAACTTTTAGAATGCTTATCATGCACATGCTCACGTATATTCAACTCAAATGACTTATATTTTCTGCTCAATTTTCGGAAGATTTAAAAGCAGGTTAACCAGAAACGTACGGCAAAAGACTTCGTCTAGATAAAATTGTGCGCGAAACCATCTGTTTAGTATGCACTGCATGCACTTAAATTTAATCTAAATCCATGCAAAATAGCGGCGGCGAAATAAAATTCGTCTGAAAGCCACGAAATTCCCGAAGTTTGAAAAAGTTTAGTGGCACATTTGCCTGCATTTCCAACTTAATCGGTTACCGATCAACACTAAATCGAGTTTGAAAGAAACGAATAAGCGCACCGGTTTAAGTTAGTTTTGGCTCGTCTTTTTATTTGGATTTAAGTCTTCAGGTGATTTATGCTATCTGATTATATCTAACTCAATTATATTTTTGTTAATTATTTGAATGGTAATTTTCTTCTACATATTTTATTTTTTTATTCGTTCATCTAATTAGCACAGAGTCTATAAATACAACTTATTTATCAAAATATTATTAGCTGAATATTAACATAAATATTTTACCACATAAACACATAATTTAACACAAGCTTTAAACAAAACTGTAATAGACAATATCAGATATGGTAATTACCTCATTTTAATAGCAAACCACTAACAAGAGTTTCAAAATCAAACATCAAATTTTTCCCAAAATGCCAATAGATATAAACCTATATATTGATGAACAAACTTTGAATTCAAATGGTTTTCCTATTTTACATTATGACTGTTATTAAATTGTAGTTAAATAATGGACTCTCAGTGGCTCTCGAAAGAGCCAAAGCTTTTGAAACATTCCTGTATAAATGGATGTTGCCAATTTAAAAATTACGTAGTATAATAAGTATTTCATGATAAAAAAAGTTTTAAATACCATCAAAAAGAATAATGCAATATCATGGTCATGTGCTACGAGATTAAAAATAATAACTAATTGAGTTCTGTAGAGATTTTTCTTTTAAGTTCATCGCACAAAGGATGATTAAAATACTTATCTGCAAAAGTATTCCTGCAGTTTCTGAAACCGTAATTACCATTTGAATCGCCAAAGTTTGAGAAAAAAGACGATTATTAAACACTCTCTACCACAATGTGCTATTAACAGTTCTTCAGTCAAATTAATTTCATCAATACAATTTTTAGGCAAGCATATTTTAAGCAAAACTCTTTTTTTTCTTCCGTATCTGACTTACAGAGTATAGTTTTTGTCTTTATATTAAACGTACGTTTCACTATACGTACATAAAAGTGGTATGCTTATTACAATGCCACTATGTCCTTATACAAGAGTGGGATTAAACTATACAACATGACTTGTGTGAAGAAAATGACCTAACTGATAATCTAAGCAAAAAACAGTTGGGCTTCAATCACTGAAATCAGATCCTTCTATGACTCTCACTAATACGCCAGCCAAATATAATAAACAACACTAAGAAGATGCTATTCGTTACGATATATCAAAAATACTTCTTTAAAACTGAAACAAGATTCTTTCAAAAGGAAAACTGCCATTGATGATAAAGAGACTATGCCTAATAATAGATATTTTAACTGGTTAATTGAACTTAATTAATATAGCCTTAAATTAATATTAAGCAATATCCCAGACTATATCCAATGCAATCCTTAAGGAGATAAAAATAGGGCTTACTACTTTTAGTGATGCTAAATTGGATGGTGAGATAAGAACAATATCAACTTTTGCGGAAGTGTTAGGGTACTCATCATCCTTGCTGTTCACAGATCCAAGTTAAGTTCTGGCCTTTTTTGAGGAAAACTGTTCAAGTATTGTTAATAATTTCACTAAAACTAAATTGTTGTTACGTTCATTTCATCAATATTCTTTTCAGAAAGAATTTGTAATTTTATTTATGTCCTGCAATTTGTCAATTTATCAGTCTCAGTTATTGCTTTTCTACTATTGAATATAGAGCTTTCCAACTTCCTTTTATGTCTTTTTGTTTGGTGCTATCTGTAGCCAGTTCCTATTGGCAGTTTCAGCACATCATCAGCCCATCTCTTCTGAGGACTACACTTGTTTTTATTTGTCTCGGTCTCCATCCTTTTAGTATTGATGTCCATCTATATGTGTCACTTCTTACTGTATGCCCTGCCCATTGCTATATAAGTTATTCTTTCCACTACATCTGTCATATTTGTTCTTCTTCTTATCTTTTTCTTAAGGTTATTATTTTGTCTCTTAAACTAATGCCCAACATCCCTCTTTCAATGGCTTTCTGATAAAATGTGAGAAATTTTTTAGCAGTTCTTTAAATGATGATGATTTGAATGATACAGCTTTCTCTGCAAGTTTAATGGTATATCGTTATTTTTAAGTTTATAATATTTGACACAATATATTCTTTAGTTATTGGTATACATAGTTTAAAGCTGATCTACATCACCTGGGTACATTATTATTAGCAAAACGGAGAAAGTTGATGTAACTCCCATCGATGTGAATTATTGTACTTTACTATCTACTTTTGACGTTGACCTGTTAATCATAATTTTTGTTCGAAATTTTTATAAATGTGACAGCAGGCTAACATGGCGATACATACTTCGATATTTCTGGGGTCACTCTTCTTAAATAGTAAGAGTACTTTCACCTTCTTTTACGCAATCGGCATTCTTCCTTTATTCACTGGGGGCTCTGTTATTTTTTATCTGTTTTAATGCATTTCTTATTTAATATGATATAATTTCTGGCATGTCTTTCAATCTTACGTCATCAAGAATGTGTTTAGGCGACAAATTGTGGTTTGATTTTTTTGATAGTTGTAGACATTCTGGAAGAAACTTTGGGTTTTCTTATTTAATTTGTTGTCTGTCTGTTGGATTTTTTTCTTTATATCCTTATTAAGCTATTTTTGTCGATCCGTACCTTTCCTGCATCTCTCTCTTTCTATTATATTTTCTATTGATTTTTTTCATCTTTTTGCTTCTTGATCTCTTCTTTCGCGAACAGAATTTTTTTGACTGAAGTTTAGATATTTGTTTAGATAACTTATCTGTGGTTAAATCTTTAGGAAAAATAATGGGCTTTCTAATTCTTGTTGATATGTACCTCTATTACTTGCTGATTCTTCATTTATTGGAAATCTTGGTTTTTTTAATAGTTTTTTCTCTCAATTTTTTGTTTAATTTCCAAACTGGTTATTACATGGTCTTGCTGTCCTGTGGTTCCTACCGATATTAAGTTAGTTTAGAAGAACTATTTATTTATTACAAAATTTGCAATGTTCTTTTCTTCCTCTGTGCTTTTCCCAATCTTTGCGTATTCAGGTCTCCTTTTGCGATTGTGTAGTACGTCTCCTCCTCTTTTCTTTCAAATGATATATCTTCGTATAATTGTTTTACCTGAAGGTCATCTCCTGTGCTTGTTGGAGGGCAGGTTTAAATTCTTTGCATACTGTATTGCTTGTTGATTTTCAGAGCGACATACACTACAAAAAAAAATTGTTACCAGGTGAATCATGATCACCATGTTTCCCTGTACAAAATAAGTATCTGAGTTCTTCTTATACATAATATGCTCTAATTGCAAGGTTGTGCTTTTTTCTCCTTGCAGTCTTAATGCAATATCATTGCCAGATGTCTTATTTGCTATTTTCAATTTCTTTTTCTAACTCTTCAAGATTTACTTATTCTTATTATTCTTGAGTTGTATGTGATTTCAGATATCTGTTGCCTTTTGTCTTCTATTTCTGGTTTGGACAGTGTTATGCAAGATGAGTTTAAACCTCCCCCAAAATCCATGAGATTGACTATATTGATTGATTATAAAATATCGTTGGTGTGTGATTTTGGGCCATGGGCTTTACCCACCTGGAGTAATTTTCCAAGTGGAAGTTCCAAGTGGAATGTTCAATGTTTGATTTTGGAAGAATATGGCTCTAAAACGCCGTATTGGCCAGGCATGTGGGCGAATTAGTTGAGATTTGGAGGGACTTTGGTGAGATAGTACAAAGGAGAAGATGGACGTGCTTTGCCCCAAAAAAGAAGATAAAGAACAAAGCATCCTTTGCTTGGGAGAAGTCGCATACCTTGAAGTAGGTTTGTTTTCGTTAGTACCTTTGTTCTTCACCGGGCTCATATTGAAGTACCTTCCCGCTACCCTGTACTGGCCAGTATGTAACCATAATCAACATACACTACCCAATCAACATACCAGGCTTGTTGTTAACTGTGCATTAACAGCACAAAAGATGTAACTAAGATCTGCATTGACAGATCTAAAACCAAGGGAGACTTGGAAAGCTAAGTTTACTTCTATTTCCGAAAACTGAATATCCGCATGGATTTACAAAAGAAAAGCAGTACTAGTCATGTCTAGCTAAGAACTCAACTAAACTGGATTTGCTCATATTTCACAACAATAAGAATCAAGATGCCTATACTTTGGCCAAAATATTTTATTAAAGAACGATTTCGCAAAAATAAGTGAAATTGGCTACTTCTTTATTATCCAGACAAAGACAATAACATCCTAACTATTATGTTAACTAGAATAGGATCTATTTAAACTAAGATGAAGAAACCTCCTAATTTGCAATAAACACCCTTGTCTCTTGTCAATAAAGACCATACTTTTTACCGTAAGTTCTACCAACTTCTTGAAGAAATCATATAATCATAGGCTTATTGGTCGAAGTGTAACTATGTCGACTTCTAATCCTTTTTTGTTTAGATAGTTTGAGCATGTTTCATTGTATCTAATGGTATCTGTTTTATTAAGTTAATTTTAATCTTTCTTATATTAATGATAACAAATTTGTGTAAAATCTGATTTTTCAATCATAAGGCATAAAGGAATAAGTAAAATGGTATTTATTTTAGACGGTTTTTCCGTTATGACTCACTTACTTCATTTATATCCTAGGACTTGTTAACTTATCTGGATTACTCTTAGTCGGAGATATATACACACAACTCCATCTCCACTCTATGTTTTTGCTGAATTTATTATTAATAAATTCCTGAGCATCTAACGTCCGCCACGGCGCATTTTCTCTGCCACACATTCCAAATTTACAACTGTTTTCTTCAAAAGACGAAGGCAAGCCGCAAAAACACTAAAATATTTCCACTGGCGGCTACAAATATCCATCCAGAGGGAATGTTTTCAAAATGCCGGAACGATTGCGTGGGGACTTCTATTTGATAGCTTCGTTTCGCTGTGTTATATTGTCCTGTAATATTCAAAGACTTTGATGTTTCTTTGGATAATTTTTATGGAAGGTGATTTTCAATATACAAATTCAAATTCTAGACAAATTATATTTTTTACCTATGTTTTATATGTCAAGTGACGGTGATGAATCGGTGGAGTTTTCTGTAGTTTGCTGGCATTGTACCCATATTATTGCAATAATAGAATACAACAGACAGTTGGATGAATAAGTTAGCTAGGGATATCCATCCATTAACATAAATGTCAAGTAGCGCTAAACATAGTATCGCATCTAAAATATGAGGGATCTTTTACTTTTTAAGAAAGGCCTGTTACATGAAGTATAAGAACTTAAATGCTTGTAAATGCCCTATTATATATTTTTTATGAAATCGGAACTAAAACTTTTAAAACAGTTTTTAAGGAAACTAATTAAATTAACACAGTTGTGTAGCTATATACAGGGTGTCTCACGACGAATAGACGCGATCGATATTTCGGAAACTAATTTTTCAAAAATTTTGAAAATTTGGCAACATGGCACTGTCGAGGGGGGCTACACAACTAAAATATTTTGACAGTTGTGACGTTTCCGGTTATACCGGAAGTAGGTGTCAACTTCGTTATTTTAAATGGAACACCCTGTATATTTTTACTTTTTTGGCTTTTACGTGAAATTCTAAGTATATTTTGTGTATAATGTCCTATACCTAAGTGTAACCGTTTTTGACATATTTTTAATTTCATGTGAAAAACTATGTTTATAAGCCCTAACATAATTACCGATTACTCCCTTTTAGTAGCCTTTATTTATTGGTTAGTTTTGGTTTTATTTTAGAGGAAGGACCACTTTAAAAGACTATTTTAAAATTTGGCTAAAAAAAAGATACAGGGTGGTCAAAAACTAGCATTAAAAATTAAAATGAAAAAATCATTAAAAGTCAATTTTTTTAAATGGAAACCCCCTATTTTTATAATTTTTTCATAAAGATAATTAAAAATAAGGTTAACTTTGTATAAGGTTATCTAGTCCAAAAATTGATAGTTTCCGAAATATTGGCAGTTTAAATTTGGCCTAATATTAAAAGCCGTATAATAACACGGCTCAAGGATTGTTGATTAGTTGGGCATGACGGTTGTCATAGTAACCGCTAGAAGCGGCAGTAAGATAATGGATTATAACAGAAATGTACACTTTTTAATTAAATTACACTTTTAGGAAGAAAACTTAAATAGCAAGTAACTTATAAATTTAATGCATATAATCCATTGTCTTACTGCCGCTTCTAGCGGTTACTATGACAACCGTCATGCCCAACTAATCAAAAATCCTTGAGCCGTGTTACTATACGGCTTTTAATATTAGGCCAAATTTAAACTGGCAATATTTCGGAAACTATTAATTTTTGGACTAGATAACCTTATACAAAGTTAACCTTATTTTTAATTATCTTTATGAAAAAATTATAAAAATAGGGGGTTTCCATTTAAAAAAATTGACTTTTAATGATTTTTTCATTTTAATTTTTAATGCTAGTTTTTGACCACCCTGTATCTTTTTTTTAGCCAAATTTTAAAATAGTCTTTTAAAGTGGTCCTTCCTCTAAAATAAAACCAAAACTAACCAATAAATAAAGGCTACTAAAAGGGAGTAATCGGTAATTATGTTAGGGCTTATAAACATAGTTTTTCACATGAAATTAAAAATATGTCAAAAACGGTTACACTTAGGTATAGGACATTATACACAAAATATACTTAGAATTTCACGTAAAAGCCAAAAAAGTAAAAATATACAGGGTGTTCCATTTAAAATAACGAAGTTGACACCTACTTCCGGTATAACCGGAAACGTCACAACTGTCAAAATATTTTAGTTGTGTAGCCCCCATCGACTGTGCCATGTTGCCAAATTTTCAAAATTTTTGAAAAATTAGTTTCCGAAATATCGATCGCGTCTATTCGTCGTGAGACACCCTGTATATTTGCACAAATAATGTAAGTTGCATTAATAATAAGCATTAATGCATAAATTATACATCAATTCCTTTGATCCCTTCAAAAGTTTAGATTGACTAATTCTTCGCAAACTTTGTATCGCATAATTAAAATAGCAATCAATCCGTAATAGGATATCCTAGATTTTCCCAGTTGCAAGAATAGTTGCTACAAAGTAATATTTCTCACTGAAGCACCAACTAATTTAAGAAAAAATCCACATTTTTCAAATTTTGATATCTATATTTATCGATGTATGCTTAAGTAAGCTTTACATGCATAATGTAAACTAATGATCTTTTTCTTTTTTTCAAAAATTTAGGATTTGTTTAAAGATTCCATTTACAAATTCCACTTGATCGAATTGCACGGAAAATCAGCTGGTTAGTATGCATTGCGCGCACGTAAATTTAATCTAAATCCATGCAAAATACCAGCGGGAAAAATAAAATGGTCCGAACATCTAGGGAATATTCCCTTTTCTCAGGAAAAGTTTAGTTGCACATTTGCTTGCAGTTTTCTTGGCCTAATCGGTTACCGATCCACACAAAATCGATTATAAAAATGAATGGTCGTCTTGGGCTGAGCTCGGGCATCTTTTAAAGTTGATTTCAAAACACGAGGGCTTTTACAGAATTTCATTTGGACATAAATATAAAATACCGTCTTATAGTAAGTATAAAAATTGATTGTAGATTTATTGAGTTTAAATTTCTTTTGTGTATGTCGCTTAGAAAAATATATAACAGCTTATAGTATTTAGTAAATTTAAAAAAAAACTTTGGTTTTAGTATTATTTGATAATTTTGTCTCTAAAAAGATGTTGATTGTAAAATATTATCAGAGATTAACCCCTATGAATCTTGGAAATATTCCAAGGAATATTTTATTAATGTACCAATAAATTAAATTCATCTCAACTTCTGGATATTAGGAATATTAATAAGATATTTAAAATCATAAAGAAATGAAAATTTAAAAATTATGCATTTTAATTTACTTCACAGAGAACGTATTATTTAACGAAATGCATTGTAATATGCTTGTATTCAAACTGAAATTATATGGTTGATCAGAATTTCACGTATATTTAGGAAAAAATTGCTACAAATTGGTTATATAATGCATTTGACAAATCTTTTGTGTTAGATCTGATTTATTCATCTTGAAACATTTTGCAAAATGAGGCATATACAGTAAATATTCTTTTTTAGAATAAGGTGTCGCGAAAAATGTGAGAAGCCTCTCGGATTCAGGTAGAAAATAAAAAAACAATATGGAACTTTTTTATCAAAAAGTCTCCAAGAGATTTAAGACATCTCTTAAAGACACTGCTGGAAATCGGATTTTCTTGAATAACTTTTAACTTTAACTAAGGACTTTTTAAATCGCAGTCCTTAAAACAGATTTACCCGGTTTATTTTACCAGGGGCGGACTAGGTTCTCCATTATAATGCTTAAATTTTTAACACCCTGCATGATAGAGACTCGGAAATAATAAATATGGATAGTTTGAACCTGAAACTAAAGAAAAGACACTGTTGTTCATTATAGATAAAATAAACCATTTTGGAGAAATAAAAACTTAAAAATCACTGTTTTATTTTAATTAAAAAGAATCATGATATGTCCTTTTTTTCAGCCATGTGACAATTATTTAAACAAAAGAGAAGTTCCATTTTAAGTTGTTTAGTCTAAAAGAGTACATGTTTGTGGTTCTTAAAAAGACAAACTGAAAAATAATATAAACGAAAATGTTTTTTCATTTTTTATCGACATTTTTTATTTTTTTAAACGCCCCATTCTTGCAAACGTTTCTATGGTACACAATAAACAAATACCTATCTTTTAAAATTTGCCATCTTTCATGTTGTTAATACATTGATCCTTTATTTCTTAGTGAACTTAATTTGAATTATGTCGAAATATGAGCTTGCCAAGATGGATCACCTTTATTGAGTACGCAGATATGCATCTTATGTGAAGTCTTCCGTCTTGCAATGCATTAAAAGCAAAAAGGTTATATGAAAAAATATTTCCTAATCGCCCTATTCCAAATCAAAAGATATTTCAACGAATTGGCCAATGTCTAAAGGAAATTGGTAGGAGATTTCATTTATTACTGTAATATTATTGACTTTCTTTATTGTAATTTAAGGAATTTTTGGAAAAAATAGTACTAATGCTGGTCAGAGAACACCTATAGATACAATGGGAGACAAATATTTTGGATGCTGTAGCTGATACTCCTTCAACGAGTACTCGAAAATTAGCCACTCAGCCTAATACACCAAAAACAATAATTCATAAAGTACTTTACATACATCTGTTATACCCGTATCATCTACAAAAAGTGCATAAACTAACTTCGGAAATTTTTTCTCGTATAATATAGTTTGCTTATTGGCTGTTAGATTTGCAGAAACTAATCCAAACTTCATTAGCATTATTCTTTTTACCAATAAAGCAAGGTTTACCAAAAATGGTATTGTAAATTAGTAGTAGTAGTAGTAAGGGTGGGAGAGCTAGAGCTCGGTAAGTAGGCCTGGATAGTCACTTTTCTCCAACCCTAGAATCACCCACCCCTACGCCTCCACTCCCAATGCGCGGTCTTCACTGAGTCACGTCCTTTTAAGAAAGGCTTGCACGTTGTCCCAGTCCAGATCTTTAAGATCTTCCCGTTGGAGTGTCGTTGCTCCAAAAAATTTTCTTCTCAGGCGACTCCACCTATCACAGATACCTAGTATGTGGTATGAGGTTTCCTCCCATGTACCGCAATTCGACAGAGTGGGATTTCTCTTATACCAAGAAGGTGTAGATGCCTGTTTAGACTTTTGATGGTCAGGATTCCTACCAAGACTTTGATACTTTGTCGGGTCTTTGTTAGCAGTCGTCTTGCTTTAGTCGTTTTGTCGCCTAGCCGTCATGATCTGGTATCATTTCCTTGGCCTGTCTACATCCTTCTGTCCTTCGCCAATTCTTCCTTGTTTTTTCCCAGGCTCAATTATTAAGTGCCTGGGAGATTTATTTTTTACTAAGACCGAGACAAGGTTCGGGGCCTACGAAGGGGTTAACGGAACCTTGTCTTGCTAATTCGTCGGCCCGCTCATTGAACTCGACACATTGATGTCCTGGGACCCACCTCAGTCTCACTTCCCTGTGTGCTGCAAGCCTTTCCAATGCGTCTCTGCATTGCTGGACTAGCGCTGAGCTAGCCCTGGGTCTCTGAATCGCCTTGAGGGCAGCTTGACTATCGGAGTAGATGCAAATCCCCTCGTTACCTTCCAATGCCTCTCGTTTATTTGCTACTTCGAGTATAGCAAACACCTTTGCTTGGAAAACTGTGGTGTGTTTCCCTAGCGAGAGGGCCCATTCTTTCCTTGTCGGTATTTCGACTTGAAACCCCTTCTTTAACCTTAGTTTGCCACTTTCTGTAGTGCATCTGGATGTCAGAATTGGTATGTTCTTACACATCCTGAGAGCAATCGTTATATGGCCTTGTCCTAAGTGAACCTTGCGCCACCATCCGCTATCCTTTATTCTCTTATACGCCGCCATGGCCTCCCTCTCAATTCAGACTGGGAGGTCCCAAGAGGAATATTTAGTGGTGTCGCAGGTGTTGTTCTCATAGCTCCAGTAATTCCCAAGCAGACCAGTCTTTGCAGTCTGGTCAGCTTTTGGGCGTTGGTGAGCTTCAATACGGCTGGCCACCATACCACGGATCCGTACGAGATGCTCGGTTGTATGACTGCGGTATAAAGCCACTGGAGAACGTGGGGTTGGGGTTCTCCACGTTCTCCAGTGGGGTGGGGTGGTATTGTGAATTAACATAACTTGCATGTATGGGCTGATAAAAATTCTCATGCCGCTTTTGTTTCTCATCATCAACATCAGTTCCAATCAACTAATATCTGGGCAGGAATCATTGGCAATTTTTTTGATTGGGCTATTTGTATTACCACCACGATTGAATAAAGAACTTTATTTGGAGTCCTTTCAAAACAATCTTTTGGATTTAATAGAGCATTTGCCACTTGTGAGGCCCTCCTAAGGGTTGTTATAAGGAACCACCTGAATAAAGTTTTTTAAACCGTTGGGTAGAGGAGGATACATTGCCTGTTCTCCTTGGTCTATCGATCTAATATCATTGGATTTTTATCTATAAGGTTACTTTAAAACCTTTGTGTATTCAACTTCTATCAATACTCGAGAGGAACTTTTACAGAGAATCAGGATTCATTGTGAGGTGATAGGGAACAATCTAGGGTTGTGGCGAGTATAGCAGTCTACGATTTGCCGTACCCACGATTGTAACAGACGTCACAAAGCCCAAGTTGAACGTATTTTTGAAGTTTTTAGTTAAGTGTTACATTCTATTTTCAGTTGTGTTTTCATTTCAAGAAAAACATAGTTTTACATTTTTTAAACAATTTCGTTAAGGTGCCTCTCTAAGAACCACATTGCGTTTTTAAAAATATGCGCGTTTTCAAATTAAACAACTTAAAATTGAACTTCTCTGTTGTTTAAATAACTGTCGCATCGCTGAAAAAAGAACATATTATGGTCCTTTTTATATAAAATGAAACAATGATTCCTTAATTATTTTTTTTCTTCAAAACGGTTCATTTTATCGATAATAAACAAAAGTGCCTTTTCTTTAGTTTAAGATCCAAGCTATTCATATTTATTATTTCAGAGTATACAGGGTGCTAAAAATTTAAGCCTGATGGTGTACATTATCAGGCTTAAATTTTTATCTGCCCCTGGTCAAATAAACAAGAGTTAATCACGTAAAATTTTAATTAAATTATACCAAGTACTTCAAAAGTTATTCAAGACAAACTGATTTCCAGCGGTGTCTTTAAAGGGTAGCATCTTGGTAGGGAGGGCTTAAAGATTTTTTTTTATAGAAAAGTTCCTTATTATTTTTTATCTGAATCCGAAAGATTTTCCATATTTTTCGGGACATCCTGTATACAGCTTGGGAAATTGAAGTTTAAGCACTGACCAAAATAGTGGCAACGTCGCTTCCTCTCACCGCTGATAGGTATTTGCTGTTTTTATTTTTGACGGACTTACAATAATAAAATCAGTATGCTTGTGACTGCACGTTCACTGTTATATTTTAAAGAGCTAGCTTTTTTCACAATTCACAATTTATTATGACTGTATTATTATGAGTCAAAATTATTAAATGGTTTTATAGAAACAACTCAGCAGTTAAATGTAGGAATTTGTTTTTAATTAAATTTGAAAATAGATTTTCAATGTATATATTGTCAATGTAAAAGAGTCTAGGAGTAAGAGCGACTAGAATAATAGTTTATTTTAGTGTTCCGAAAGTGGATTCATCAGGTAGTAGCGTTGAAGAGGAACTGTTATGGTCAGTAAAACTATTACCAGTATTTGGAAAAAACATGGCTACAAATGTTTTTAATCTTTCCAAACTCAGAAGATCTTCCGAAAACCAATGGCAAATAATATAATTTTGTGAAAACATGAAATATTCTAGTTTTAAATATTTTTTCCTATTTTATGCGAAACCCAATAATTGCATTTCGTTTAATCCATGCTTGATACCGGCTTTGGACCACAAAAGTTTTGAATTCCATACTCACTTTTCTCATTTTTTTAAATTGATTTGGCACTTTGAACACCCAAATACCTAAAGTTACTCTTAGTTTTTTCTCCCATTTAAATCTTCTCTAATTTAGGCCTTGGCATCGGTCCTACTCATAATGCGGTTATGATAAAAAAAAACTTTTACTAATACTTGTCACTTATTTTTGAGATTATGTTAACGAGATAATTACGAAATGCGAATTTAGTAGGACATTGAGTTGGTGTCTAGAGACTTCAACTTGTTGGAGAGAAAACTCAAGGTGGAGAGAAAATTATTGAATGTACTAAT